>NC_053493.1:319006924-319306924 GCF_905171775.1 Rana temporaria
ACTCTTGACATGTGCTATTGATTAATTAGAAATACATAACTTATTGAGGACATTACTTATATTGCTTAGTTGAAAACTTTTTTTATTTCATATAATACAACCATTTTTGCAGGTTATTTTGAAGCGGATGTGTCATGAGCATTGCCCGAAATGAGCACATAATGATCAGATTGGGATGAAACTTTGCCAGTGTTCCAACAGGTAACTAAAGTGGTTAGAGGGAAAATTGGTGGCAGTTTCCCATTGTTATAAATATCAGTGTAGCTATAAGGAAATGTAAATCATAAAACATGATGATATGCACATTTATGCAAGCATGCATTAAAGAGGAACGATTATTTTTTATTGTTTGTTTTGTTTTGGCTGTCATATTGGAGTTGATTTACTAGGAGTGAAGGATTTTTAGATGAACCCCATGGTATATTTTATGCCATATGGCCTGCCAGGCCATTTCGGGTGGCCCTAGCACCTCTCCTGCAGCTGTGGCACATTCCTCATCTATGCCCAGTGGTGTATTTTGGTTTAGTGCTGCCCCAGGCAAGACTAAAAATGGGTGCCCCCTCCCATCTAAATTTGTCCCACCCAGGGGCGGACTAACCATCGGGACTCTCGGGCACTGCCCAAGGGCCCCATGCCACTAGGGGGCCCCATCAGGGTTGCCAGGCTCAATAAAACCAGGGACAGTATGTAAAAATCTGTGGGTTTTTTTACATCTGTCCCTGATATGTCCAAAACCGACATGCTTTTGATGTGAAAATCCTGAGATTTTAGCTGCCCTGCCTATGCAATGCCTCCTGGCGTGGTGGCCATCTGTAAGCCTGGGGCCCCATAATCTTCTATTGCCCGGGGGCTCCATGAGTTGTCAGTCCACCCCTGGTCCCACCCCAGCTGCAAAATACCGTTCTTGTCTTAGGGTGTGATGAGGAAGCTGCAGCCATTCACAGTGAACAGATGCAGCTTCCTCATCAGTCCTTGAGACATGATTTATTCAAGTGCCACAAATGTGATCAATGGGGCAGAGGATGGAATCAGTAGGACATAGGACAGGGTCAGTAGGGCAGGGCATTGGGTCAATGGTGCAGGGGATGGGGTCAGCAGGGCACAGGATAGGATCAGCAAGGCAGAGGGCAGGGTCAGTAAGGCAGAGCATGTGGTTAGCAGGACACGGGATGGGTTTAGCAGAGTATAGGACAGGGGTCAGTGGGGCAGGGGGTGGGGTCAGCAGGGCACAGGTTGGGGTCAGTGGGTCAGAGGACAGGGTCAGTGGGCCATAGGACAGAGTCAGATGGGCTCTCTCTCCTTTCTGTACACTATACAGACTCCTTTCTCTTTCTCTCCTGCACACACTCCTCTTTCTCTCCCTCCCTCCTGTACACTATACACACACCGCTCCTCAGCCTCACAGTCCAGCGCTACACCACCGGTCTTGCTATGCACACTGCTTCTTTATCATGTGTGTATACTGTATATACTGCAAGGGCTGCAGCAAAACATCATCTGAAGGTGGTAAGAAGGCTTGTCCGCTGGGACTGGTGTGTGTATGTTGGTCTCTGGCTGCCTGTGGTCGGGGGCTGAGCGGAAGCCGCTAGACTGTATATACATGCAGGCAGCTGGGGAGTAGGGGGTAGCTGGGAAGGGAGATAAGACTGGCCGAGCTGAAGTCACTTGAGGCGGATGCACGGTGTCCCCAGTGTCCGGGCTGTTTATAAGAGCCGCCCGCTGGCTGGTGAGGGTAGACGAATGTTGAGATAAATAATCAGAGTGTGGGACCGTCTCTGCCTGGGGGCAGAGCCCCACCCTGAAAAAAGGCAAACACCTTGTTGGCCTTGCTGTAGATACACCCCTGTCTCCGCCCCCACCTTGTCTCAGCAGTGGGCAGCAGAGAGGAGGATAGAAGTCCTCCACCAGATCCTGTTCCTATGCAGCTGTAGAACCCCCTTATCTCCACCTCCCCTGGTCTCAGCCATCGGGAGACTCCGGCTGCGTACTCCAGCCCTTCTCTGTTCCTCCTCCAGACCCTACACTTTTTGCTTCCCAGCTCCACCCCCAGCTTCTTTCCAGCAGCAGCACAAGGTAAGGGGTGCACTGTGATGTAAGAGAGAGTGGGGGGTCTTGATTTCTGATTGTGGGGGGCTCTTGACATCTGTTGTAAAGGGGGGTGGGGTGCTCTGGACATCTTCTTACCATTATTATATGAATAATACAGTTCTATGCCAATTGAAAAGGAGGGTCATCCACAAGAAACTTTATTGGAGACTGCTGAGATAAAACATCTGGGGCCAGATCCACAAAAACCTGACGTAACTTAAAAAATCCAATTTAAGTTACACTGGCTTAAAGTTTCTACCTAAGTGCCTGATCCACAAAGCACTTATCTAGAAATTTCAGGCTGTGTAACTAAAATTCCGCCGGCGCAAGGCGTTCCTATTCAAATGGGGCGAGTCCCATTTAAATGAGGCGCGCTCCCGCGCCGGCCATACTGCGCATGCGCGTCGGCCGTACTGCGCATGCGCGAAGTTACGTTACGCCGAGTTTTGAGGATCGCGACGGCTTAAAGTTGCGTCGGGGAAAAAAAAAATGACAGCGGCATGCATTCCTGAGGGAGAACTCCATGCCAATTTTCAAAGAAAAAACCGGCATGGGTTCCCCCCCCAGGAGCATACCAGGTCCTTAGGTCTGGCATGGGTTGTAAGGAGACCCCCCCACGCCGAAAAATTGACGTAGGGGGTCCCCCTACAATCCATACCAGACCCGTATCCAAAGCACGGTACACGGCCGGCCAGGAAGGGAGTGGGGACGAGCGAGCGCCCCCCCCCCTCCTGAGCCGTGCCAGGCCGTGTGCCCTCAACATGGGGGGGTTGGGTGCTCTGGGGCAGGGGGGCGCACTGCGGGCCCCCCCACCCCAGAGCACCCTGTCCCCATGTTGATGAGGACAGGACCTCTTCCCGACAACCCTTGCCATTGGTTGTCGGGGTCTGCGGGCGGAGGCTTATCGGAATCTGGGAGTCCCCTTTAATAAGGGGGCCCCCAGATACCGGCCCCCCACCCTAAGTGAATGGATATGGGGTACATCGTACCCCTATCCATTCACCTGGAGGCAAAAAGTAAAAGTTAATAAACACACAACACAAGGCTTTTTAAAATATTTTATTATTCTGCTCCGGATGCCCCCCCTGTCTTCTTTATTAGCTCAATTACCAGGGGGGGCTTCTTCTTCCGCTCTCCGGGGGTCTTCTTCCACTCTCCGGGGGTCTTCCACTCTCCGGGGGGGCTTCTCCGGACTCCGGGGGGGCTTCTCCGGACTCCGGGGGGGCTTCTCCGGACTCCGGGGGGCTTCTTCCATCTTCTCCCCTCTTCCGCTCTTGACTCGGCGAACCCCGGTTCTTCTGCAGCTCTCAGGTGCCTTCTTCTTCAGCGCTGGCTGCCTGCTATGTTTGTGTGTTAGCTCGATTTCAAACAGGCAGCCGGCGCGGTCTTCTGTGGCGTCAGGGTCTTCTGGTCTTCTGTTCTTCCGATGTTGTCTCGTCGCCTGTTGTCGCTGTAATGATGGAAGCGCGCCTTGCATCCCATTTATATAGGCATCACCGTCCCATCATGCTCCGGTAGGTACCCACGTGGTGGGTGCCTACCCACGTGCACCCACCACGTGGGTACCTACCGGAGCATGATGGGACGGTGATGCCTATATAAATGGGATGCAAGGCGCGCTTCCATCATTACAGCGACAACAGGCGACGAGACAACATCGGAAGAACAGAAGACCAGAAGACCCTGACGCCACAGAAGACCGCGCCGGCTGCCTGTTTGAAATCGAGCTAACACACAAACATAGCAGGCAGCCAGCGCTGAAGAAGAAGGCACCGGAGAGCTGCAGAAGAACCGGGGTTCGCCGAGTCAAGAGCGGAAGAGGGGAGAAGATGGAAGAAGCCCCCCGGAGTCCGGAGAAGCCCCCCCGGAGTCCGGAGAAGCCCCCCCGGAGAGCGGAAGACCCCCGGAGAGTGGAAGAAGACCCCCGGAGAGCGGAAGAAGAAGCCCCCCCTGGTAATTGAGCTAATAACGAAGACAGGGGGGGCGTCCGGAGCAGAATAATAAAATATTTTAAAAAGCCTTGTGTTGTGTGTTTATTAACTTTTACTTTTTGCCTCCAGGTGAATGGATAGGGGTACGATGTACCCCATATCCATTCACTTAGGGTGGGGGGCCGGTATCTGGGGGCCCCCTTATTAAAGGGGACTCCCAGATTCCGATAAGCCTCCGCCCGCAGACCCCGACAACCAATGGCAAGGGTTGTCGGGAAGAGGTCCTGTCCTCATCAACATGGGGACAGGGTGCTCTGGGGTGGGGGGGCCCGCAGTGCGCCCCCCTGCCCCAGAGCACCCAACCCCCCCATGTTGAGGGCACGCGGCCTGGCACGGCTCAGGAGGGGGGGGGCGCTCGCTCGTCCCCACTCCATTCCTGGCCGGCCGGGTAGCGTGCTTTGGATACGGGTCTGGTATGGATTGTAGGGGGACCCCCTACGTCAATTTTTCGGCGTGGGGGGGTCTCCTTACAACCCATGCCAGACCTAAGGACCTGGTATGCTCCTGGGGGGGAACCCATGCCGGTTTTGTTTTTTACAAATTGACGTGGAGTTCTCCCTCGGGAAAGCATACCAAATGCCGTCGCTGCAATGGGCCTTTACAAGGTGTGACTAACTTTACACTTTGTAAAACGAGCCCTAATTTTACACTTGCAAAATAATACTTACGGCGCAAAAAAGAAGCTAGAAAGCTTTGTGGATCGCCTTAAGTGCTAATTTGCATACTAGCAACGGCATTTCGACTCGAAATGCCCCCAGCGGCGGATGCGGTACTGCATCCTAAAATTAGGCAGTGTAAATCAATTACACATGCCGGATCTTCTGTGTAACTTTGGAAAAAGCCTTTTGAGGATCGTTTCCAAAGTTACACACAGACTGAACAGCACTTAAGTCGGAGTATCTCTTTTGAGGATCTGGCCCCTGGTTCTCCCATGCTCTATTTGAGCAGCCTCCAATAAAGTTTCTTGTGGATGATACCAGCGGTGTGACCCTCCTTTTCCGACTTGCAACATCTGCTAGTGGAGTGGGAGTGGGCTTCACGCCTGTCTGCACCTGCCCTTCACAGCCTATGTCTTAAGATATTACTAAAACCAGTAATAATTGAATGCAGAAGAAAATGATTTACTATGATAAAGAGAAGATACATTTGTATAAAGTCGTACAGATAAATCTAAGCAACCATAATGTTGATGCGGCCCACGATGAAATTTAGTTTGACACCTCTTGTCTAGATTAGGGATGAGCTTCAAGTTTGAGTCAAACTCATGTTCAACTCGATCATTGCCTGTTTGGGGTGTTCGCGGCAAATTCGAAAAGCCACCGAACACCCTGTTAAAGTCTATGGGAGAAATCTAAAGTGCTCATTTTAAAGGCTAATGTGCAATTTATTGTCCTAAAAAGTGTTTGGGGACCTGCGTCCTGCCCCAGGGGACATGTATCAATGCAAAAAAAAGTTTCAAAAACGGCCGTTCTTTCGGAAGCAGTGAATTTGATAATGCTTAAAGTAAAACAATAAAAGTGAAATATTCCTTTAAATTTCGTACCTAGGGGGGGTGTCTAGTATGCCTGTAAAATAGCTCTTGTTTCCCGTGCTTAGAACTGTCTTTGCACAAAGTGTCATTTCTGAAGGAATAAAAGTCATTTAAAAATCACTCGCGGCTATAATGAATTGTCAGCTCCCGGAAATTCAGAGAAAATTCATTCATAAAAAAAAAAGCATGGGGGTCCCCCTAAATTCATTTACCAGGCCCTTCAGGTCTGGTATGGATATTAAGGGGGAACCTTATTGCCCGAATTGCCGTCAAAACAAGATAAAACATATCCAATAATTTTCTTTCTTTACAATAAATGTCTTCATTAACTTAGACCAAAATGTATTCTGCTACATATTTTCTGTTATAAAAAATGCAGTAAGTGTATATTGGTTTGTGTGAAAGTTCCCAGTCAATGCTTGTTACAGGGAAACGCGCTGGCTGGAGAGAATGTTGTGACGTCACCACTCACCAACTGGCAGTCTGATAGCTTGTTGCTGAGTGTTGTTTGTATTTCTTTGCTTTACTTAAAGGATCACTAAACAAAAAAAAAATTTGGGCTAAATAGCTTGCTTTACCTTATAGCAGTCTTGATTTCATGTCCTCATTGTCCGTTTTTGCTTTGAAGCAGCTGTAATCCTTTGCTGAAATCCTCACTTCCTGGTTCTCTGGCTCCATAGTAAATTTCTCATGGGAGCTTCTCACTGTGGTCTAAGCTGTGTGTCTAAAACTCCTCAGAACCAATCAGATTAATTTTAAAAACAAAACACTGCCCTGGATTTGTTTGTTTTTGTTCTGTGTGTCTCTTTACTTCACATAAACATGAAATCAGTTTAAAAGCGAAAGTGAAACTAGAGGCACATTATATGATAGAATTTAATCTATTTGTCATCATTTTTAAAAAGAATCAGTTAACTTTTATGTCTCTATACCCTGTAAACAGTAATTTCAGCAAAAAAAAATGTTTCCCTTAGTGACCCTTTAAGGAAGATTTTGGAATAAACTACCATTATTTACTGCATTATGAAGTTCCTCTTTTTCTTCTTAATCTTTTTAAAACTCATTGGAGGAGTATCGAGCAGAGTCACTGGAAAGCTGGAAAATTATTAATCCATCTTGCTGTTCTTTTAACGGGGAAGAGCGGCTATTCCTCTTTGGAGCAGACTGGGTGAAACATCACAGCTGATTATTGCTGATACCAGGCGAGTTTGACCCCTATAATTTGGGGTCCATCAAGTTCGGTAAGAGGCCACCTGGCTTTTTCTCACTTCTCACTTCTCTGTCCAGATTTTAAGCATTTGACCAGTCACCACTGCAGATTGTGAGGGGCGGCATCAGAAATTGCTTTCACTATCACCTTATTTCAAACTCATCCTGTTCCTGTTGGGACTTTTTAAACATATCAATTATAAGTATTCCTTATGGATTATTTATCCTAAAGTTCATCTCCTTTTTTTATGTTTTTTTGGGACTTTTCTAACACGATAATATTTAATAGATTTTTGTTGATTTACTTACTCACCTGATATATTGGTTTATCCACTCACATGTTATATATTGTGTTTGCATGATTATTTATTGATCTGTTTGGGTTTTGCGCAATCTCTATTTTTGTATATAAACAGTGTTTCCTGCCCTCCAAACCATTCCAGCAGACCAAGAGCTAATACCAGACCTTTACCCCAAGCATTGTACAAAGACAAGATGTTGGAGGTAGAACAAAAGAATGGCTGTTTATTGATCAGAAATATAGGTTTTTATACACCTCAAAAGTAGGTCAGTCACCACGTGAACAATAAAACCAAATATTACTTAAAATATCACACAATGATTTAGATAACAAGGTAGAGTTGATACAAGATTAATCCAATTATAGAAACCTCCAAGAGTTAGCCAAATTAGCCAACAGACAGAAACAATAGGTGACAATTAACAATGGGAATTCAAATCTCGGAGACACACAATGGGAGAGACCTACTTAACAATAAACACATAACAAACAGTGATCCCACCCCACCTCAGACTATCCAGCAACAGTCTACTACAGTCTAGGAGGCAAACTAATACAATGTTGCAGTCTGAAAAGGTGGAATTCATTTATCTTCATAGATTTCTTGAGGGATATTAAATATTTCTGTCCCAAGTGAAGGAGCCTCTTCAACCCAGTCTGCAGGAAGCCCACCATATTTCCTCTAACCATTACTTGTACAAGATTAATATCATACCTTTGACTATGAACAACACAGCTTCCCTTCTGGAGTGGATGCAAAGAATTAATCCAAGTCTCACTCTAAGCATTCATCAGATTGTTGTCTATCATTGGAGAATGATCTGCTCTTTCCATGGGCCATAATAAGGGTAGGAGGCTTGCCCCTAAGTCCTCTCCAAAAGCCTTTGTCCTGGTTGGATCTATCACAGCCCCCTAGATGTGAATTCCCATTGTTAATTGAGTTACCTATTGTTTCTGTCTGTTGGCTAATTTGGCTAACTCTTGGAGGTTCCTATGATGGGACTACCCTACCTTTGGATTTTACCTCAGCATCTTGTCTATGTATGATGCTTGGGCTAAAGGGCTGGTATTAGCTCTCAGTCTGCTGGAATGGTTTGGAGGGCAGGAGGCACTGTTTGGTGGAAGCACCAAGGCTGGATGTGAGGCATTCCTTCATAGCGCCTGAAGCTGCGGCTTCACCACAGTAAAAGTACTGTGGCAAGTTGGTAAGTAGTTAAAGGGCCAGACAAAAAATGGCCCTTCATCAAGAGTACAATATAATAATGTCACATGTTATAAAGCAGCTGTCTTGGTAACAAATAATCTAATTGATTCCTTTATTGATGCTATACAGCGTGCAGTGAGTAAGCAGCTTCAGTACAGTAGATAAATCTTCACAAATGAGCAAGAATGAGGGTAGGCCTGGAGTTCAGCTTTAGGGCTTCACTGAACCATGCTGCTGATGTCAGATCAGCCCAGTTGGTTTAAACCAGGGGTCTCAAACTCAAATTACCTGAGGGCCACAAGACAGGTTTTCATATGCCATGGGGGGCCGCATGCAAACTTTCAAACTTCAAAAACAACAGTACTGGTGTCAGCGAACACATTATTAACCCCCAGCACTGGTGTCAGCGAGCGCATTATTACCACCAGCACTGGTGTAAGTCAGGGGTTGACAAATTTGCTTGGAATCTAGGAGCCAGCTAAAAAAGTTAGTAGCCAGAAAACGCACCCCGTCCCGACAAGCTTGCACGCAGAAGCGAACACATACGTGAGCAGCGCCCGCATATGTAAACGGTGTTCAAACCACACATGTGAGGTATCGCCGCGATTGGTAGAGTGAGAGCAATAATTCTAGCTCCTCTGTAACTTAAAACATGCAACCTGTAGATTTTTTTAAACGTCGCCTATGAAGATTTTAAAGGGTAAAAAAGTTTGACGGCATTCCACAAGCGGACACAATTTTGAAGCGTGACATGTTGGGTATGAATTTACTCGGCGTAACATTATCTTTCATAATATTAAAAAAAATGGGGATAACTTTACTGTTGTCTTATTTTTTAATAAAAAAAAGTGTAATTTTTTTCCAAAAAAGTGCGCTTGTAAGACCGCTAACAGAAAGTATTGCAACGATCGCTATTTTATTCTCTAGGGTGTTAGGATAAAATATATATATAATGTTTGGGGGTTCTAATTAGAGGGAAGAATATGGCAGTGAAAATAGTGTAAAATGACATTAGAATTGCTGTTTAACTTGTAATGCTTAACTTGTAATACCAACGGCCACCACCAGATGGCGCCAGCTCACATCTGGTGGTAATAACTTGTAATACCATTTTTTTTTTTTGCTCCCTCCACTTCCACCCTGCCTGCGGGCCATTTATAACTGGTCCGCGGGCCGCAAATGGCCCGCGGGCCGGTACTTTGAGACCACTGGTTTAAACCATCAATATAGCCATAAATAAATGGTGATTCTGCGCAACATATCACACTAATGGAATAGTGATATCACATAAACAAGATAAATGTAAGAGCTGACAAATAATCAGCATATAGTATTAAATGCAAAGAGAATAGTGAGTCCAAATATAAATATATATATACTCAAATAGTGAATAGTGAGTCCAAAATATATAATACTCATAAGGCGAATGTGCAAAAATATATAAAGAATATTGTGCAAAAAAAAACCGGAATGGAAGTTCAATCCCAATAGTAAACACAAATCAGCTGTCAGGGCAGATATTCTGAATGCACTGGATGAAGGTGAGCACCAGCTCTATGGTGTGAGTGCACGGCCGTGCGATAGAAGATAAACCAGATCCCTGGCTGAGCTCCCGGGACTCTTACCTCTCAGCCCTCCTAAATGGGCATTGATGTACAGGTCACTCGCAGCCTTCTATGGGTGGTCCCTGATGTTTCCTCTCTTGATCTGATGGATCCTTCCTTAATTGGGACAGATGCTCCTCGAAACCAGATGGATGATGTGGGTTATAAGAGAGAGAGAGAGGGGACTCCCATAGTGAGGTAACGTTTGGTGCAGGTAAAATATGTTTATTGAGGAAAAACCTGCACTTACATTAAAAGAAAAATAAAAGTGCAACGAGGAAACAAACAAGCGGCGTTTGAATCGCCAGCTTACGTCACTCCGGGTGTACGTCCTCCAATTCCTACGCGTTACGACACCACGTGTCTTCGTCTGGGCATTCCCCAGACGAAGACACGTGGTGTCGTAACGCGTAGGAATTGGAGGACGTACACCCGGAGTGACGTAAGCTGGCGATTCAAACGCCGCTTGTTTGTTTCCTCGTTGCACTTTTATTTTTCTTTTAATGTAAGTGCAGGTTTTTCCTCAATAAACATATTTTACCTGCACCAAACGTTACCTCACTATGGGAGTCCCCTCTCTCTATCTCTTATAACCCACATCATCCATCTGGTTTCGAGGAGCATCTGTCCCAATTAAGGAAGGATCCATCAGATCAAGAGAGGAAACATCAGGGACCACCCATAGAAGGCTGCGAGTGACCTGTACATCAATGCCCATTTAGGAGGGCTGAGAGGTAAGAGTCCCGGGAGCTCAGCCAGGGATCTGGTTTATCTTCTATCGCACGGCCGTGCACTCACACCATAGAGCTGGTGCTCACCTTCATCCAGTGCATTCAGAATATCTGCCCTGACAGCTGATTTGTGTTTACTATTGGGATTGAACTTCCATTCCGGTTTTTTTTTGCACAATATTCTTTATATATTTTTGCACATTCGCCTTATGAGTATTATATATTTTGGACTCACTATTCACTATTTGAGTATATATATATTTATATTTGGACTCACTATTCTCTTTGCATTTAATACTATATGCTGATTATTTGTCAGCTCTTACATTTATCTTGTTTATGTGATATCACTATTCCATTAGTGTGATATGTTGCGCAGAATCACCATTTATTTATATTCCTGTTTTATGTCATGTAAACATAATTAGGTTTTGCTGCACTATATATTTTTGGTGGATTCACTCATTTAGGATCCATTTTAGCGCAAAAGCACTTTTCACTTTATCAATATAGCCATACCCAGCCCAATATGTGAAAGCAACATATTAGGTTCAAGCATTAATTGCAATATTTAAGTTGTGAGCAAGTTAATTTTAGAGCAATAGCAAACACTGGTGGTCCTTGGAAATGCTTTTTATCACACAGACTTTCCATCATGTTGGACAGTGGCTGCAATTGTTTATTGGCTATCCCATGTTTTTTCATAGTCTGCGCTGATGGGGCCTGAAAAGCTATTGCTTAGAGAGACAAATGTAGCAACTTTCATGGTTGTAAATGTTCAGAACTTTAAAAGTCTGTTTGCTATTGTTTTCACATCTAAGCAGACTACTTAGTAACATTACCATTGTTTACTTAAAAATAATTCAACTTTGTATCTTAAAAATATCTTCCTTGAGTTTTATTATTATAAAGAAACTGACAAGAAATCAGTCAGAGGTGGAAAAAACTAGACTGCTATATTTGGTTTAGGAAGAACTCTTTCTAGTTTTAAAAATAGACACATAAGGTGTGGTATGTTTAGTAAAATAAAGAACATCCAGTGAAAGACATTTCTCTTCTTTGGTGTCTCAATTTCCCTAGCTGCAGAGTTTTCATTTTGTATGTGGCCGATTCTAAAGCCAGAGGTGAACAGCACTCAGGACCTTTAGTGAAAATGGGGCCAATTTGCGTCAGATGACTATATTATATGGGAGCCATGGTTGATAAGTATAACCATGGTCATAAAGGAACTGGCATGTAAACTTCAATGCACATTACTTTATTCCAAACATGAAATAGCCAATAAGTCATAAAGGCAATCAATAATATCAAGCAGAGCCAGTTACTGAGCAGTGATGGAAGATCAAACATATTCCTCAGTGAAGAAATCGTTGTAGGGATGACTAGATGACAGCCCCCAGTCAGTATTCGAATCCTCTGTTCCTCTGTTATGTTGCACACAACTCCTTCTTTCACTTAAATTCACGTTGTAACTTTTTGAAATCATATTCTCTATTTCACATGGCGTCGGGACCCACTCCACTACCCAGATCGTCAATCCATCAATATTACCATCAAGTTTCAGGACAAATTGAATAGCTACTGGGGACATCAAATCATATGTTTGTGTATCATAGATGTGGTCATGAAGTATTTTCCTGACCATGCAACATGTCTTCCCAACACAGAAAGACCTGCATACACAGGTCAGGATATAAACGACACCTGTGGTGTCACAAGTAGCATTCCCAAAACACCTAAGTTTCCATCCTGTGGAGAGAGTCAAAACACTGCCCTCTATTACAAAATCGCAGTTCCCACCTTTGGATACGCCAAGCTGTGACCTGTACCATTTTTCATTCACCCTCAGAGAACCATAATGTACAGGTAGGCCCTTTAAGGACTGGGTCCTGCAATAAATTACTGCAGGTTATTCTGAAAAAAATCCTTTAATTGTAGTATACTCTATACAAAGACATGTCTGATTGTCCTTGACACATTGCTGACCATATATCAGGCCATACCGATTGCTTTCCTTGGCCCTCTTTAAAGATTTGGAAAGCCACTTACGTTTATATCCCCTCCTCAAGCATCTCTCCTTCAGGGTGGAGGCCTCTTATTTAAAATCATCAGGTAGAGTGCATTTTTTTTCAGCTCTTAGATACTGACCCACTGAGATCCCTTTGGTTAAAGGCCTTGGATGGAAACTGTCAGCCCTCAGGAGACTGTTAGGGGATGTAGGTTTCCTAAACAGTTTAGCAGTGAGGAAACCATTACCCGTATTTTAAATCAAAAGGTCCTAGCATCGCAAGTATACGTAAACTTCAAACTAAACTAATTTTGTTTTAATTGGGGATGAGTTTGGGGTGGAGGAACTTGATTGTCCTGACCTCAACCCGATAGATCACCTTTGGGATGAATTAGAACGGAAACTGCAAGCCAGGCCTTCTCGTCTATATCAGTGCCTGACCTCACAAATGCACTTCTGGAAAAGTAGTCAAACATTCCCATAGGCACGCTCCTAAACCTTATGGACAGACTTTCCAGAAAAGTTGAAGCTGTTATAGCTGCAAAAGGTGGGCCAACTCAATATTAAACAATATGGACTAAGACTGGAATGCCATTAAAGTTCATGTGTGTGTAAAGGCAGACATCCCAATACTTTTGACATTATAGTGTGTGTGTGTATATATATATATATATATATATATATATATATATATATATATATATATAGTATCTTACAAAAGTTAGTACACCTCCCACATTGTTGTCAATTTTTTATTATATCTTTTCATGTATTTTCACTTGGTGTACTGAGTCCTCTGCACAGTGTGCACCTAAAGCCACGTCAATACATTTGCTGTTGTTGTCATATTAATACCACAGGCAGTGACTGATCAGCAAGTATTTTCACTTGTTGTACTGTGTCCTCTGCACAGTGTGCACCTAAAGCTAGGTCAATACATTTGCTGGTGTTCTCATATTAATACCACAGGCAGGGATCTGCAAGTTGTTTCACTTGATGTACTGTGTCCTCTGCACAGTGTGCACCTAAAGCTTACGTCAAAACATTTTCTGGTGTTCTCATATTAATACCACAGGCAGGCATCTGCAAGTTTTTTCACTTGGTGTACTGTGTCCTCTGCACAGTGTGCACCTAAAGCTACATCAATACATTTGCTGGTGTTCTCATATTAATACCACAGGCAGGGATCTGCAAATATTTTCACTTGGTGTACTGTGTCCTCTGCACAGTGTGCACCTAAAGCTACGTCAATACATTTGCTGGTGTTCTCATATTAATACCACAGGCAGGCATCTGCAAGTTTTTTCACTTGGTGTACTGTGTCCTCTGCACAGTGTGCACTTAAAGCTACATCAATACATTTGCTGGTGTTCTCATATTAATACCACAGGCAGGGATCTGCAAATATTTTCACTTGTTGTACTGTGTCCTCTGCACAGTGTGCACCTAAAGCTACGTCAATACATTTGCTGGTGTTCTCATATTAATACCACAGGCAGGGATCTGCAAGTATTTTCACTTGGTGTACTGTGTCCTCTGCACAGTGTGCACCTAAAGCTACGTCAATACATTTGCTGGTGTTCTCATATTAATACCATAGGCAGGGATCTGCAAGTATTTTCACTTGTTGTACTGTGTCCTCTGCACAGTATGCACCTAAAGCTATGTCAATACATTTGCTGGTGTTCTCATATTAATACCACAGGCAGGGATCTGCAAATATTTTCACTTAGCGTACTGTGTCCTCTGCACAGTGTGCACCTAAAGCTACATCAATACATTTGAATGTGTTCTCATATTAATACCACAGGCAGGGATCTGCGAGTATTTTCACTTGTTGTATTGTGTCCTCTGCACAGTGTGCACCTAAAGCTACATCAATACATTTGCTGGTGTTCTCATATTAATACCACAGGCAGGGATCTGCGAGTATTTTCACTTGTTGTATTGTACCTCTGCACAGTGTGCACCTAAAGCTCCGTCAATACATTTGCTGGTGTTCTCATATTAATATCACAGGCAGGGATCTGCAAGTATTTTAACTTGGTGTACTGTGTCCTCTGCATAGTGTGCACCTAAAGCCACGTGAATACAATTGCTGTTTTTCTCATATTAATACCACAGGCAGTGACTGATCAGCAAGTATTTTCACTTGGTGTACTGTGTCCTCTGCACAGTGTGCACCTAAAGCTACGTGAATACAATTGTTGTTGTTCTTATATTAATACCACAGGCAGTGACTGATCAGAAAGTATTGTCAGTATTTGTGCAGCTACATCTCCCTGCAGGCTATTAGTATGTCTGGAAGGACAACAAGGAGAGGCAAAGAGTCACAAGCCAATAAAAGAGGGCAAGCAGGCTCTGAATCTAGAGGCAATAGTGCTGCTGGTCGTGGACATGGTGCATCCTCATCAGCACGTGGCTGTGGGACACGCTCGTCCTTTTTTTTCGGCAGCTGGCCGTGTTGAGCTGCAACATGCCGAACACTTGGTAGAGTGGATGACCAAGCCGTCCTCATCCTCCTCATCCTTTCTCACCCAGGCCCAGGGTACTTTGTCTGGAAGAGCAGCTGCCAACGCTGCCTTTTCCCTCTGCTCAATGGAATCAGTCACTCCTTCCCTAGCCCCACCATGTTCTCCTGAGGAGCCCCTGAACTGTTTGACCACAGTGTTGGGCACATGCTGCAGGAGGATGCACAGCGTTTTAAAGGGTCCGATGATGGTACACAGCTAGAGGAAGGCAGTAACGTGAGCCCGTAACGTGAGAGGAGGTGACCAAGAAGGACAGCAATCTAGCAGTCATGTTCCCCCAGCTGCAGAATACTGCCAGGTTTTCTACAGTGATGAGGAGGGAGGGAATGATGAGGTCACTGACTCCACGTGGGTGCCTGATAGGAGAGAGGAGGAGGAGGCACATCTCCAACGAGGCAGGGTGCCCTCCAGAGGCCAGCTTAAGGGCAGTACACCGACTGCATCACAGCGCAGAGCTCTGCATGTGTAGGGTGCTGCTGTCTCTCCACGTTATTCCAAAAGTTCTTTGGCGTGGGCCTTTTTTGAGATGAGTGCATCAGATCGCACCACTGCTATTTGCAACATATGTCGCAAGCGTATCTCACGTGGCCAAAACATCATGGGCAAGAACGAAGCGGACCTCTCCTTGCTCCTCATCTGCTCGGATCTCAAACCCCACTATACCTTCAGTCCTCTCTGAAGCCTGCACTGATAGAACTGAAGGTGTAGAATTAGGTGTGTCACAGCCAAGTACTTGTGGGCAATCTACTATCGGTACACCAATGTCAGATTGTACCAGGCAAATTTCCCTGCCCCAGCTGCTGCAGTGCCGAAATACGTTTTCTCCCAGCCATCCACATGCCCAGCGGTTGAATGCTAGCTTAGCTAAATTGGTAGCACTTCAACTGCTGCCTTTTTAGTTGGTAGATTCTGCCCCCTTCCGTGAGTTTGTGGAATGTGCGGTACCTCAGTGGCAAGTTCCCAAATGCCAATTTTTCTCACGGAAGGCGATTCCGGCTCTCTACCGGCATGTGGAAGGCAATGTTCATGCCTCGCTGGACAGGGCAGTCAGTGGTAAGGTGCATATTACCGCTGACTCATGGTCCAGCAGGCATGGACAGGACGTTACCTATCTTTCACGGCGCATTGGGTGACTCTGCTGGCAGCTGGGAAGGATGCAGGACAAAGTACAGTAGTGTTGGAGGTTGTTCCGCCACCACGCCTACAAAATGCTACTACTGGTCATTGTGACACACCTCTCTCCTCCACCCCCTCCTCTTCTTCTTCCTCTGTGGCCTTTTCCTGTGCTGATGTGTCCTCGGAAACAGCGCTGCTCTGTAGGTGTTCAAGGGGCTACGCAGGTACGCAGGCAAAGAGATGCCATGCGGTGCTTGAGCTGGTGTGCTTGGGGGACAGGAGCCACACTGGGGCAGAGGTTCTGTCAGCTCTGCAGGGGCAGGCTCCGAGGTGGTTGACGCCATGCCAACTTAAGCAAGGAATGGTGGTTTGCGACAATGGCACCAACCTCCTCTCCGCCCTGCGACAGGGACAACTGACCCATGTGCCCTGTTTTGCTCATGTCCTTAACTTGGTGGTGCAGCGGTTCTTGGGCAGGTACCCGGGCTTACAGTGAAAAAAATATATATAGTTGCGCTAATATCAAAGAAAACCTTTGCGAAAAAGGTGACCATAAATGTGAAAATCATGTGAATAAACGTGAATCATGAATTAAGTTAAAATACCTGTTTGGATAAACAATACACAAACGTGAATTAACAAATCATGATATAGGCCATGATGTAGACCTATATGCAAAAAAACAAATAAGAATCATACATTGTAGTGAAAAAAACATAAACTATGAGCCCTGCATTGGGCTAAACCTAAAACACACAGTGAATTGACAAGGAAAAGAGTCCATATGATTCAATATAAGGAAACACCCAGTTATGATCAAGTTGACAGCTGCTCTATCTTTTCAGAAAGATAGAGCATGCTGCAGCGGCTGCACACGCAGCAGATGGCCATCAATGAGTATTTGTGCCAATATGGCACCAGGACAGGGTCAGAGGAGCTTGGTTTTTCCCCTTGCCAGTGGGCCATGATCAGGGATGCATGCATTGTCCTGTCACCATTTGAGGAGGCCACGAGGGTGGTGAGCAGTGACAGTGCATGCATCAGTGACACTGTCCCTCTTATCCACCTGTTGGAGCACACGCTGCATGGAATAATGGACAGGGCCCTTGAGGCAGAACATGGGGAGGAAGAGGAGGACTTCCTTACCTCTCAAGGCCCCCTTTATCCAGACAGTGTTCCTGCTTGCCCGCCTATCACACAGGAAGAGGACGAGGAGGAGGAGGAGGATTGTGGAGCCTAGCACTCAGCATCAGCAGCAGTCTTCAAGGGATCAATTACAGTCCCAAGAAACCCATGGACTTGTACGTGGTTGGGACAAGGTGGCTGCGGATCAGGTCATCCTCAGTGACCCAGAGCACTCCGCACTAAATGCCTCAGCAAACCTACGCTGTATGGCCCCCCTGATCCTGCAAAGCCTGCGGAAGGACACTTGTATTTGTGCTATCAAGGAGAGGGATCATTACTGGCTGGCAACAATCCTTGATCCACGTTACAGGTCAGTCACAGAAGGAGCGGTGGAGAAGGTGGCCGTCTGACCGATGCGTTCAGACATAACCGGTTCCAGCAACCATTGCCAGCGTCTGTTTTACATGGTGTGGGAATACATAGGGGCAAGATCAGACTTGGACACCTTTCCCACCAAAAATCCTCTTGCTTACTGCGTCTTGAGGATGGATCACTGGCCAGAGCTTGCACAGTATGCAATTGAGCTACTGGCCTGTCCTGCATCCAGCGTTCTTTCGGAACGCACATTCAATGCTGCTGGAGGCTTTGTAACCGATCACAGGGTGTGCCTCTCCACTGACTCGGTCGATTAACTGACCTTCATAAAAATGAATCAGGCTTGGATCACCACCAGCTACCAAGCACCTGATGCTGATGTAACTGAATATTTTTTTTTTAAATGTCAGATCCCTTTAAGACTGCCTATGCTAATGCCGAGTGACTATCCTGTTATGCTGAGTGACTATCCTTTTCCTCCTCAATGATCATGCTGATAGCTTATAAGAACATTTTTGGTTCTGGGCACCGCCACCAGTGGCTAATTTTTGATGCAATACTTTGCAGCAGGGCTCATTCCTGCGCTCCAACTAGACTATCTGTAAGGGGTTGCTGTGTTGTGGAACCAGTGCCTAAGGCCCAATTTTTCTTCCCCTGTTCAACAGGGGTATGTAATTACAATTCTTGATCTAGTATTTCACAGCAGGGCCCATTCCTGCGCCCACCTAGAGTAACTGTGAGGGCTTACAGTGTTGTGGCACCAGCACCACCACCATCACCACCACCAACAAAGGCCCAATTTTTCTCCCCTGTTCAACAGGGGCATGTAATTACAATTCTTGATCTAATATTTCACAGCAGGGCCCATTCCTGCGCCCACCAAGAGTAACTGTGAGGGCTTACAGTGTTGTGTCACCAGCACCACCAACAAAGGCCCAATTTTTCTGCCCCTGTTCAACAGGGGCATGTAATTACAATTATTGATCTAATATTTAACAGCAGGGCCCATTCCTGCGCCCACGGAGAGTAACTGTGAGGACTTACAGTGTTGTGGCACCAGCGCCAAATTTTTCTACCACTGTTCAACAATGGCATGTAATTACAATTCTTGATATAATAGTTCACAGCAGGGTGTTCCAGCGCCCACCAAGACTAACTGTGAGGGCTTACAGTGTTGTGGCAACACCAACACCTAGGGCCCAAATTTCTGCAGAGTATATACGGCAGGCCCCTACTTTCAAAAATCCAACTTACAAACGACTCCTACTTGCAAACGGAAGGAGACAACAGGAAGTGAGAGGAAATCTACCCCTAGGAAGGGAAATTCTCTTCTGTAAGAGGTGTCTCCTGTCCACTGATGCTTTATCACCAATCCTTGTTTCACAAAAAAAAAAAACAATTTTTCAAAAAAAAAAAAAGTGTCATTGGGACAGAAAGTGAGGTGCAATCTTCTCAACAGATACGCACAGACAGCAAAACAAATGTTACAGGGGTGATAACCATTCTCCATGTTTTCCAAAAAGCTTAAAAATATTTTTTTTGGCTGGAGCTACACTTTAAAAAAGTACAATTTCAAAGTTCCAAACAGATTAGACTTAAAGGAGTTGTAAAGGAAAACATTTTTTGCCTAAAATTAATGTCTGCAAGGTAGACAGACAGAATAGTGTAATGATTCTGTTAAAAAAAGAGTAAATACCTATTAAATTCCTTCATCTATATCACCTCTAGCATTCTAGTTTCTGTTCTCTCATTCACTTCCTGGTTTGCATCGTTCGTTCATGTAAGAACTACATTTCCCAGTATAAATTGTGGCACGCCCAGTAACTCACACCTCCTTGAAGTCTCTAACACGTAGAGAGCATCCTGCCGCACAGATGAATTTTTCAGGAGGGGGTGAGCACGTTACTGACCATCGCAGTAAAGCCTCCCTTCACGGTGGTCAGTGAACAGAACAGAGAAGAAATAGAGCAACTTCTGAGCACAAACTAACAATGAGGAAGTGAAAAGAGGAATGTCTGCAGGTAAGGATGCTTATTATGAAAAAAAAATTCCTTTAACAACAAACCTACAGTCCCTGTTTTGTTTGCACCGCCTGTATACTGCTGTTCAAAGTATATAGGGCCAAAGAGGCTGGTAATGACCTGGGGGGAGGGGGGGAACCCATGTTATTTTTCTCAATGATTTTCATCCATATTGCAGGGACCAGACATTACATTAATGTTCAAGCCACAAGCAGTTTTAAATGACTTTTTTCTTATAGTAATGTAATTTTGTGCAGGGACAGTTCTAAACACGTGCCACTTCACAGGCATACTATAGACACCCAGCAAGTACAATATTTAAAGGAATTTTTCATTTTATTTTTACTTTAACCACTTAAGACCCAGACCTTTAGGCAGGTAAAGGACCTGGCCAGTTTTTGCGATTCGGCACTGCGTCGCTTTAACTGACAATTGCGCGGTCGTGCGACGTGGCTCCCAAACAAAATTGGCGTCCTTTTTTTCCCACAAATAGAGCTTTCTTTTGGTGGTATTTGATCACCTCTGCGGTTTTTATTTTTTTGCGCTATAAACAAAAATAGAGCGACAATTTTGAAAAAAATTCAATATTTTTTACTTTTTGCTATAATAAATATCCCCCAAAAATATATAAAAAAAATGTTTCCTCAGTTTGGGCCGATACATATTCTTCTACCTATTTTTGGTAAAAAAAATCGCAATAAGCGTTTATCGATTGGTTTGCGCAAAATTTATAGCGTTTACAAAATAGGGGATAGTTTTATTATATATATATATATTTTTTTTTTACTACTAATGGCGGCGATCAGCAATTTTTTTTGTGACTGCGACATTATGGTGGACACTTCGGACAATGTTGACACATTTTTGGGACCATTGTCATTTTCACAGCAAAAAATGCATTAAAAATGCATTGTTTACTGTGAAAATGTCAATTGCAGTTTGGGAGTTAACCACAAGGGGGCGCTGAAGGGGTTAAGTTCGACCTCATTTGTGTTTCTAACTGTAGGGGGTGTGGCTGTAGGTGTGACATCATTGATTGTGTTTCCCTATAAAAGGGAACACACGATCAATGACGGCGCCACAGTGAAGTTTACACACAGCTCTCCCCATTCTTCAGCTCCGGGGACCGATCACGGGACTCCAGCGGCAATCGGGTCCACGGGTCCCTCGGTGGCCCGCGACTGGGCACTTAAAGAGGACGTGGCCTCGTACAGACGAGAGGATATCAGTTTCCAGCGGACATTTCTGCTGTACACACCATCAGATCAAAATCCCCGCGGAAAACATACGCCGCGACGATGACGCCGCGACGTGCGCGACCCTGGAAGGCAAATACTTCCACGCATGCGTCAAATCACTTCGACGCATGCGAGGGATGGGGATCGCTTGGACTTATCCGTTGAGTCTGTACAGACGACCGGATCAGTCCAACGGACAGGTTTCCAGCAGATAGATTTCTTAGCATGCTAAGACATTTTTATCCGCTTGAAAACCGTCGGCTGGAGAAATCTCCGCCGAAAAATGTCCGCTAGGCTGTACACACAACCGGATTTGTCTGCTGGAACTGATCCGCGGATAAATCCCAATGGACAGATCCGGTCGTGTGTACGCGGCCTAAGTGGTTAAGCATCATTAAAATCACTGCTCCCGAAAAAACTTCCGCTTTTAAAACTTTTTTTTGCAATGATACATGTTCCCTGGGGCAAGACCCGGGTCCCCAAACCCGTTTTGGGACAATAATTTGCATATTAGCCTTTAAAATTAGCACTTTTGATTTTGAACGTTCGAGTCCCATAGACTTCAATGGGGTTCTAAAGTTTGCGCGAACGTTCGGCCCGTTCAAAGGTTCTGGGGCGATCCGAATGGGGGGGTGTTCGGCTCATCCCTATATGTAATTCTGCACACAGCTGCTGCCCTGTAGCAGCAAAACTGCTATAGAGCAATCAGTAAGTGGTTAATGTACAACATTCTATATACAAGACAATAATCGGCCACCCCTGTCTACATTTCTTTAAAAATATATATTTTTTTAATTAACTGTTTTGCCTGTCCTAATTTTGTAATGAAAAAAACTGTTAAACCTGAAGTTTAATTTGTTTTTATTTTGCCTTCTCTTTTTTCTAATCTACTTATTAACATGCTAATACAATTTTTATTTGATCTTTTTTTTATGCCGTGTACACACGATCGTTTTTCGTATTGTAAAAAATTACGTTTTTTTTTATGTCATTAAAAACTATTGTGTGTGGGCTTCAGAACATTTTTCGGGTTCTAAAAAATGGCCAAAAAAAAATTTGAACATGCTCTATTTTTTCACTACCTTTTTGAACGTTGTTGTTTTTAAGGTGGTAAAAAATAGTCGTGTGTGGGCTTTAACGACGTGAAAAAACCCACGCATGCTCAGAAGCAAGTTATGAGACGGGAGCGCTCGTTCTGGTAAAACTAGCGTTCGTAATGGAGATAGCACATTCATCACGCAGTAACAGACTGAAAAGCGCAAATCGTCTTTTACTAACACGATATCAGCAAAAGCAGCCCCAAGGGTGGTGCCATACGCATGGAACTTCCCCTTTTTTAGTGCCGTCGTACGTGTTGTACGTCACCGCGCTTTGCTAGAGCATTTTTTTTTCACGATCGTGTATAGGCAAGGCCGTTTTAATGATCGGGTTGAAAAAAACTTTCATTTTCTAGAGCCAGTGTTCTAGAGATCGTGTGTACGCGGCATTAGTTTCAATTAGGTCATCATTGAGCCTTTGTGCTTTCCTATGCAAGGCAAGCAGATCATGAGTGGTAGGAGGGACCAGCCTGGTACTGTACGTACAGTAGCTTCCTTAAGACATCATAGGACCCTGCCTTAGTGCTCCTTTCAAGAGCCCTTGGCACTGACTGATATCATGTTTGGGAAAAGTTTTCAAAATATCAAAATGCCTTGAGGGGTGGATGTTAGTATGAAAGAGAGGGTGATTCTAGGTAGACTTAAGCTGCATGAAAACCATCCTAGGTAACGCCTCTGTGTGATTCTAAGCATCCATGATTCAAATAACTGAAAGGGCGGTAAGGCTGGGAATGAAAGGGATACATGATGCGGAGTGTCCTTTTGCTCAGAAACCAAGTGAGATTTATTTGACTTGCTGTAGCTTCTATTGCACACTGTGCAATGACTTTAGAGTAAGCAAAGGCTGAAAGTAAGACTGGGGTTCATGTAAGTAGTAAATGTGTGATATCGCTACCCAATAAAATTAATTCTACATATGCACAAAAAACAATATAATAACATAACATTTTGCCCCTGTACAAATCATTAGTAAGACCTCATCTGGAATATGCAGTTCAGTTTTGGGCCCCAGTTCTCAAAAAGGATATCGGGGAACTGGAGAAAGTGCAGAGAAGGGCAACCGAACTGATAAGAGGCATGGAGGAGCTCAGCTATGAGAAAAGATTAGAGGAACTGAATTTATTCACTCTTGAAAAGAGGAGATTAACCACTTCCATACCAGGCACTTACGCACCTTCCCGCCCAAGCCAATTTTCAGCTTTCAGCACAGTCGCACTTTGAATGGCAATTGTGCGGACATGCTACACTGTACCCAAACAAAATTGGCGTCCTTTTTTCCCTTACAAATAGAGCTTTCTTTTGGTGGTATTTGACCACCTCTGCGATTAACTGAAAATTTAGAAAAAAAACTACGGTTTTATTTTTTTCTGTAATTTTTTTTGTAAATAAGTAAGTTTTCTCTTTCAATTACGGGCACTGATATGGCGGCACTGATGGGCACCGATGAGATGGCACTGATGGACATCAATGAGGTAGTACTGACGGGCACAGATGAGGTGGCACTGATTGGCGGCGCTGGTATGCGGCACTGATGGGCACACATAGGCGGCACTGATGGGCACACATAGGCGGCACTGATGGGCACACTTAGGCGGCACTGATGGGCACACATAGGCAGCACTGATGGGCACTCATGGGCGGCACTGGTCACTCATAGGCAGCACAGATGGGCACTCATGGGCGGCACTTATGGGTGGCACTGATGGATACTTATGGGTGGCACAGATGGGCACTGATAGGTGGGCACTGGGCATGGATGGGCACTGTGGGGTGGCACTGATGAACACTGTGGGGTGGCACTGATGGACACTGGGGTGGCACTGATGGACACTGTGGGGCAGCACTGATTCCCATGTTGCCAGTCAGTGCCCATTTGTGGGCACTGATTGTCATCTTTTTTTTTTAATGCTTTTTTTTCCAGACTTTTTTTTTTAGGCTTTTTTTTTTTTGCCAGGTTTTTTTTTTGGTCCAGGGTGGGCTTCCCTGGTGGTCCATGTGGCGATCCGAGGGGGGCTGCGCTGATAAACAATCAGCGCGAACCCCCCCGTCAGGAGAGCCGCCGATCAGCTCTCCTTTACTCGCGTCTGTCAGACGCGAGTGAGGAAGAGCCATCAACGGCTCTTTCTGTTTACATTGTGATCAGCCGTGGTTGGACACGGCTGATCACGTGGTAAAGAGCCTCCGCCGGAGGCTCTTTACCGAGATCGGAGATGCAGGGTGTCAGACTGACACTCCGCATCACCGATCGCGCGGCATGAAATCCTGCAGGACGTTCATGGACGTCCAGTCAGGATTTCAAAACCACTTCCCGGACGTAAATCGGCTATAGGCCGGGCGGGAAGTGGTTAAGGGGGGATATAATCAACATTTACAAATATATAAGGGGTCCATATAGTGAACTTGGTGTAGAGTTATTCACTTTACGGTCAACACAAAAGACAAAGGGACAATCTTTACGTCTAGAGGAAAAGAGATTTCACCTCCAAATACAGAAAGGTTTCTTCACAGTAAGAGCTGTGAAAATGTGGAATTGACTCCCTGCAGAGTTGGTTCTGGCCAGATCAGTAGATTGTTTTAAGAAAGGCCTGGATTCTTTCCTAAATGTACATAATATAACTGGGTACTAACATTTATAGGTAAAGTTAATCTGGGGAATATCCGATTGCCTCTCGGGGGATCAGGAAGGAATTTTTTCCCCTGCTGTAGCAAATTGGATCATGCTCTGGTGTTTTTTTTTTGCCTTCCTCTGGATCAACTGTGGGTATAGAATTGGGTATATGGGATTTTATGATATTATCATTATTATTATTTTATATTTTTATGGTTAAATTAGATGAACTTGTGTCTTTTTTTTCAACCTGACTAACTATGTAACTATGTAAATATGTAAATTAATAAAATATTAAAGTGCAAGTGCTAATATAATACATAAGGCGCTGATAGTGCAATAAATGTGTAAAAAAACAATATTAATCCAGTAATAATTCTTCTTAAAAATAGTGCACATAGAAAAGTCTCTTTTTGGGAATCGTGTTCCACAAATTAACACACTTTATTTCTCCACTCCATAGCTTGTGTCTCATTCACCAGGTGCAGGGCATGCTCACCTCCATCTTAGAGCCAACCAGGGTTCAATAAGCATATAAGAGATAACGAAGATATGAAGCAGTGAAAAAATGTCACTGCTTCATTCTCCGGCATTCTCAGAGGAGATCGTTCTCCTCTGGATGCCAGTTTATGAAGCTTTGTAGATCACTTCCCCCTTGGAGGAGTGAAGCGATCTACAAATGCTTCAAACAGTGGAAAACGGCTCTTAATACTGGAATCTTGTGAGACTTTATGAGATTACAGTACCAGAAATTCACAGAAACACAGAATTATCACGGCTCAGTACACGGACAGACGACGTGGTTAATGCTAATAACATTCTCTCTTTACTCCCCGATTCTCCACCTCTGAGCTGGTGAATCGAAGAGGGTGAATTCTGATACAGATCGCCAGTGAAGTGTTGAGATTGCAGCTTCCTAAACTGGTCATTTCTGAGTCAGTCAATGAGGATTCTCAGTGTGCAGAGATCGTCGGCAGGAGAACATGTTCACACATGTTCAAACACTTTCTCCCACAATTATCTCTGTTTTATAAACCATTTATGGACCGTGATCAGTGGCGATCCTCGGGATCACCGATGTTCACTGCTTCATAAACGGACACCAATATCTGATGTTCATGTTCCTTTAAGAACAGAGAGAGTGGCTTCACACGTGTCTTATTAAACTCCCTTTAACCAAAAAAAAAAGTGTCCCTATTGTGGAGTCACCAGTATGGTATTTGGTATTTGTAAATTTAAATCATATTCCCTCTCAAGCATCCCTTCTCCAGAGAGAATACGTTCAGTGCTCACAACCTTTCCTCATAACTAATATCCTCCAGACCCTTTATTAGCTTTGTTGCCCTTCTTTGTACTTGCTCTCATTCCAGTACATTCTTCCTGAGGACTTGTGCCCAGAACTGGACAGCATGCTCCAGGTGAGACCGGGCCAAAGTCTTGTAGAGTGGGAGAATTATCACTTTATCCCTGGAGTTAATCCCCTTTTTAATGCATGCCAATATTCTGTTTGCTTTGTTAGCAGCAGCTTGGCATTGCATCCCATTGCTGAATCTATCATCTACTAGGACCCCCAGGTCCTTTTCCATCCTAGAATTTCCCAGATGTTCACCTTATAGTGAGTAGATTGCATTCATATTTTTGCCACCCAAATGCAATATTTTACATTTTTCTACATTAAACCTAATTTGCCATGAAGTTGCCCACCCCATTCATTTGTTCAGATCTTGTTGCAAGAAGTTATTGCCCTGTTAAGCTTAGTGTCGTCCGCAAATACAGAGATTGAGCTGTTTACCCCATCCTCCAGGTAGTTTATGAACAAATTAAATATGATTGGTCCCATCATAGAACCCACTTCCCACCCCTGACCATTCCAAGTATTCCCCATTTATCACCACCATCTGAACTCTCCCCTGTAGCCAGTTTTCAATACATGGACTCACCCTATGGTCCAGGCCAACGGACCTTACTTTGTATAGTAAAGTTTATCGGGAACTGTGTCAAATGCTTTTGCAAAATCCAGATACACCACTTCTATGGACCTCCCTTTATCTAGATGGCAGCTCGCCTCCTCATAGAAGGTTCATAGATTTGTTTAGAAAGAACGATTCTTCATGAATTAATGCTGATTACTGCTAATGATACAGTTTTCATTACTAAAATCTTGTATATAGTTCCTTATCACCACCTTCAAGAGCTTGCATACTATTGTTGTTAGGCTAACGGGTCTGTAATTCCCAAGAATTTTTTAAATATTGGTGCTACATTGGCTTTTCTCCAATCAGCTGGTACCATTCCAGTCAGTAGACTGTCTTTAAAAACTTTGAACAATGGTCTGGCAATTACTTGACTGAGTTCCCTAAGTACCCTTGGGTGCAAGCCATCTTGTCCCTGTGATTTATTAATGTTAAGTTTTCCAAGTCTATTTCTAATTCTGCCCTCTTAGCCATCAGTGTGCTTCCTGTGATGTGTCAATAGGACAAACACTGCAGTTTTGGTTACTGAAGCCTCCCGACTCCCTCATGAAGATTGAGGAGAAGAATAAATTCAATACCTTCGCCATCTTCCCATCCTTTGTAACCAGATGTCCTTCCTCATTCTTTATGGGGCCAATATGGTCTGTCCTCCTTTTTTTACTGTTTATATACTTAAAGAATTTTTTGGAATTTTTTGGCTCTCCTCCACTATCAGTCATGTTCTCCACTATATGCACCCTTACATATCTTGTTAAATTCTTTGTAAAGTCTGAATGCTGATGATGATCCCTCTGCCTTCTTTGCTTTTATATGCATTTTTACATTAGAGTTAAGCCATCCAGGACTTTTGTTCGCTCTTTTAAATTTATTTCCCAATGGGATGCACTGGCTAATGCTCTTATTTAATATCCTCGTAAAGCAAACCCATCCCTCTTTCGTATTCTTTGAATGATGTAAATATTGATGCGCTAAAAAACCAACCCCTTACTACAGCACAATGATAGTGAATAAAAATGAAACATATATAAATAAAGTGCTATGTGTGCAATATAGCCACCTTTGAATAAAAGTATAAATTAATGGTTGCAATATCAAAAGGTGCAATATGCGTATTGCATACACTATAAAGAAAAGTGTTTCCACAAAGTGCAATAGTGCAGAAATGAATCCCTTTAAAAAAAAAATACAAGAAAAAAGGGGGAAAAGTGGACCTAACTAGTTTGTGTAAAAGTCCAGACATCAGACCTACACAGCTTAATATAAATAGTTCGTCCAGCAGGAATCAGCTTCAACTGATTAATATCCTTATAACTTCCCAGTAAGGTGGATAAATGCCCAGGGTTGTAATAAATCACATGCAAAGAAAGAAAGATACATACAAGGATCATTGCGCAATGCTGTAACCAAGGATTAATCATCTGTCACATGTACAGCTAATCACTCACATATGGCTGAGTTGTAGCAGCGCATAGAAGACACTCAGTGTGTATGGAGCACTGCTCACCTCTCCGCATCTGGTGTGTTGATACACCGACGATCGCGACACTTGGCCCCTCCCCCTATGTGTTACGTCACACGCCACGTGACTTAATCATAGTTAAGTCACGTGGCGTGGGGCGTAACGCGTAGGGAGAGGAGCCAAGTGACGCGATCGTCGGTGTATCAACACACCAGATGCGGAGTGGTGAGCAGTTCTCCATACACACTGAGTGTCTTCTATGCGCTGCTACAACTCGGCCATATGTGAGTGATTAGCTGTACATGTGACAGATGATTAATCCTTGGCTACAGCATTACACAATGATCCTTGTATCTTTCTTTTTTTGCATGCAATTTATTACAACCCTGGGCATTTATCCACCTTACTGGGAAGTTATGAGGAGATTAATCAGTTGAAGTTGATTACTGCTAGAGAAACTATTTATATTAAGTTGTGTAGGTCTGATGTCTGGACTTTTACACAAACTAATTAGGTCCTCTTTTACCCCTTTTTTCAGTTGTTTTTTTTTTAAAGGGATTAATTTCTGCACTATTGCACTTTGTGGAAACACTTTTCTTTATAGTGTATGCAATACGTACATTGCACCTTTTGATATTGCAACCATTAATTTATATTTTTATTCATAGGTGGCTATATTGCACACATAGCACTTTATTTATATATTTTTCATTTTTATTCACTATCGATGTGCTGTAGTAAGGGGTTGTTTTTTTTAGTGCATCAATATTTACATCATTCATTATTTTTTTTGGTAATCAGAGCACCTTTGATTGATTGCAGCTGGAATCATTTATTTATCTGTTACTATCACTGAATTTTATATTTATAATAGTGCTTCAGTAATTTTATATCACCTTCGTATTCTTTGTTTCTAAGATTTTATCCCAATTTATATCTTCTAGCAAGGTTCGTAGTTTAGGGAAGTTGGCTCTTTTGAAATTCAGTGTCTTTGTGTTCCCCTTGTGTTTCCTATTTGTGTGATTAAGCTGAATAAACTGCACAACCCCAGCTTCATACAATACACTCAAATGTATTAAAATAAAGCATAGCATATAGTTAAAATCCAACAGGTCTCACGTATTCCATATAAGTATTCCCACTGCCAGTCTGCACCTCTATGCGTTACGCCACCATCACACGTGGCTTCATCTGGAGGTTTTTTAAGATTGGGGTTCAGCTTTAATAATCTATATTTAAAGGGTCAGTGCACCGTCACAGAAAAAATGTAGGTGAACTAACACCAGACAACATTTCCCACCCCACTGATCCTATCTGTACTTACCTCCAGGGTTTCCAAGCTGTCAGCAGTTGCACAGCTGTTCCAGTGGTCCAGGGATTTTAAATTCCTGCTCTTTTAGCTCTTCTTGTCTGTACCATTCTGCTCTCTCTTCTCCATCAGCTTTCTGGCACAGACCAGATCCGTTTTGATTGGTCAGAGCTAGTCACACTGATGCCACTGTCCAAGCTGAACAGATCTGATCTGTACCAAGAAGCGCTGATAGAGAAAAGTGGGGATTTCAAATCCCTATTTGACTGTAAACATGCTGACAGCTCAACAACCCCAGAGGTATGTACAGCAGGATCAAAACAGCTAAACTTTCAGAACCTATAGAAAAGTTGTGTTCAGAGTTGTGTTTTAAGTAATAAAATGGTTAATTTGTGTTTAACTTTACTATGTATGAAATAGAATAACTACCGGATATACTAGTTTCAACAAGAAAACATGAGTAGTTGGCTCTGTGTGCATTGTAAGGAGATGATTTGATAGGAAATGAAAATTTAGTTTTGGCAAAATAAAAATTCAAGGTCTCCTAAATGTTACAAACAACTTTTGTTCAGAGTTGTGATTTAAGTAAAAAAATAGTTAATTTGCATTTAACTTTACAATGTATGAAAGAGAATAACTATATCCTAGTTTCAACAAGAAAACATTAGTAGTTGGTTCAGTGTGCATTGTAAGGAGATGATTTGATAGAAAACGAAAATGTAATTTTGCCAAAATAAAAATTCAAGGTCCCCTCAAAGTTACAAACAACTTGACCCTAGTTTTCTTAGTTTAAGATGTCATTGTGGCTAAAATATTTAATTTTCTTTCCATTGTGGACAGTTGAACCTTTTCTGGTGCATATCTTATAAGAACACTCATGTGTGCTGTAGGAATTTGATATTCTTCCTTTGATGTAAACTCTGCAAACAAAGAGAAAGTTCTACTCCACTAAAACCAATGATGACAACAGTAATGAAAATGATGGGGATTAACCTAATGATGACGATAATAATATTGAGCAATGAAGACGATGATGAATGATAACAACAATAACAAATGACTAATAATGATGCAGGAACGGACAATGAAGCAGATTATAATGATGATGCAATGTTGCTGTCTTTATTGAAAAACTTGAAATGCTGTGCATACCTAAATGGTGACTATGATGTGTGAAAAGTGAGTCATTCAAGTGACTAGTTGGAAACTGATAGTGTGATAGATTTCTGTAATAATGCCTATTTGATAAGCTGTGCTAATCTTTATATTAGAATTATTAATAATGTTTAGTATTATTCTTCATATTATTTTTGATACCTTTTTATATATAAGTATATTTATGCATGTGTGAAATATATGTATCACAATAAGTGTTTATTTTCCTTGAAAATAGTTTATATTAGAAATGATATATGCTATATGAAGCTTCCCCATCCCCCATTGTATTCACTCTTCCGTGCATTCCTGATCATTTCAAGAGGAAATTGTGACTTTGCTACATCCTGCCTTTTGGAGATGGAAAAGGAATTTGTAGCCTGGACTGTTTTTCCCTTAAAAGGCAACGTGCTGGTTTCCTGTGTATGGATTTCTAAATGGGCGATTTGCTGGAACTATTTCCCAACGAATATTCTTCCTCCTGTCCTGGACATGCCCCTTTCCAGCCCACCTCACTACATCCTTGCAGTTCTGATCGAGAGACCCCTATCATTTATGATGAAACAAAGACTTTGCCATGTGGATTAACAGAATGGGAGGGTAACTGGGTGGAGTAAAGGGTTATTGGGAGGGATTGATGGGTGTGTATTCTGTGACGACATAAGGAGAATAAAGCTAAGAATGAGAAGATTGCCATCAGCATCTGCTCACATTTTACCCCCTGCATCTGTGTGTGTGTGTGTGTGTGTGTGTGTGTGTTCGTTTGTCTTTGCTTATTTCCACAGATTATAGCAGTGAATCATGGCAGATCTAAATCAATTGGCGTCCACGTGCTTCTTTTGGACTTCAAGGACAGACTTTGTGGACGCACAAGAAACTGGCTGAGAATTGAGGGACCGTCTACCATTGAAAGGGGCGTCATGAACCCCTAAACACGGTAAGTGCGAGTTTTTTTTGGCTCCCTTACACCGTGTTACAGGCTGGACGGCCTCTATTCCCATCTAGTTTGTCTGCAAATTCCGAGCCTTTGAAACAGACGGAATAATTCTGGTCCAGAAGTGAACCCCGGCTTGTGCTGATTCACTGCTATTAATTTTTTTTGGTGTCTTGCTGCCTGTGAGTAGAAGGGTGCGCTGTAAGGGTGCGAGTTTGTGGGATGTTTGCTGTCTGTTTGTGGGGTGTGTGAAGGGTGTGCGTAGCTTGTGAGCTGTGTGTGAAATCGGCCTACTAAGTGAGGTACTGGTCGTGCATCGTCTCGGATTAAGCCGATGTGATAAAGGTGGTGTGCACGGGGAGTGCATGCTGGCTCGGAATAGCCTGGGTTCAGCCCTAAGGAAGCTGGCTGCGAAGATGTATATATGGGCTTTTGTTATATTTAGGCTTGTGATAAATATTTCAAAACCCCTTTTAGATAAATTGGGGTACATTGGGATACTGGGGATTATTTGTGTATGAATGTAGTGAGATATATGTGTGGAGTCAGATATCTCCCATCTGCCTTGCTTTGAATTTCGCGGGGTTTTTTTGCTTACTAAGTTTTCCTCTGTAAGGAAAGGTGGGGGTCGAAAGCTGGAGGAGGTTGTTGCATGTGTCCTCTGCTAAGCTGTAAAGCTGTTTCTATTCTCGTATCTAAATTGTTTCTTTTCTTGCACTTCTGCCTTTTGTCACAGTTGGCTAAGCAATTAACTCTTGGTCTTTCTAAACTAGCATTCTTAACTCTTTCGTCTGTGGCTTCTTGCTCTGCTAACTGTGCTGATTTGTGACCTGAAACCCTATGCCTTTCATCACAGCTGGATACCAATTAAGGGTTTTCTGCCTAGCAGTCTTAACTCTTTGCAGTCTGAACAGGAAACTTTTTCATTTCTGTGCCTTTCCTAGTTATTTTTTTTTTGCTGGGATGATCCTTTTGTCTTTCTCAGTATGTATGTGTTTTTATTATGCTGGATAACTGTGTTTGACTGAATAGAATACCTGGCTTTCTTGTTGTATGTATTGACTGCTGTTGGCACTGACTTTTGTTTTTCATCTACAGAAGTCTGAAGTTTTTCTTTATAACTTCTGACTCCCCTTCTTCTTCGTCTTCCATTTTGCTTTTCTTTGGCTTTAGATTTTTCCCGCCTTTTCTGAAAAGCTCCTCCCCCTCTGCCATCTTTTTCTTAGCTCCTCCCTTTCTTCTCCCTTTTTTCATAGCTCCTCCCCTCACCACCATTTTCTTCTTAGATCCTCCCGTCCAACCCTTTCTTTGCTGCCTACTACACAGCCCCCTATCTTCCCCTCCCTCTATGTAGCATGCTGATTGTACTGACTGTGCTAGAAGTGATTTGATTGCGTCTAATTGTACATTGTGTCTGTAACATATAACTTATGGTGTCTTTCTTTGCATGCACTTTTCGTTTGGGTTCTCAACTCTGTGCTGGAATCGAACTCTTTCTTTCTTATTTCTTTCTCCTTTCTTCAACCCTTTTTTTCTTCTTCCCATTGAAATTCATTGATCCCTTTTCCCAATTCCTTGTTGGCAAGTGGTGAATGAATTCTTCTTATTATTATTTTTGCTGTTTTTTTTTTATATTTCTGGGATGCCTCCCTGATATAATATATACTCCTGCCCCCTCCCTGGTGGGGGGATAGAACTGGGTGTGTGAGGAATGTGGGAGGTCCAGACCCCTGCATCCTGCCCGCCCTGAGCTCTGCCACATTTGCAAGTTGGAGGATAGCCCCCCTCTTCCCCCCAGGGACGACAACCTAGGAGACAGTTTTTTTTGTAACACAGAGTTTTTTTAACAAAAGGTTGACTTGGGATATTGCATTCTGTTTCTGTACAATTAAAATTGGTCTGAATATGCCTGTTACATTGTACGCTGATTTATCAGATAATTCGATTTAACTAGAAATAATGGGATATTTCTCCTGAGGTTTAAAAAATATGGAACAGACATTTGATGCACATAATAAGCAATTGTTAAGTCTTTATTTTACAGTTAAAATCTTCTATAGAGAATTAATTTAGGTGAATTATTTCGTCCCGTTTTTTTTTATCCTTTTAATCGGATAGATTGAATGCGTGTTCTGTGGGGACCTGTCCCATCTGGGTTGCCCACTTACACTTACACTGACGATGCCATGCACTGTATTTTGACTTGATACATAGAGGGCTTTTTGCCAGTTTTGAAATTTATAATGTGATACCCAGGGCCTGTTATTGTCTTTTCGTTTCCCTCATGTTCTGCCCACGATGCCTGCTGGAAGCATGGGCCCCGCCCGACTGCTTGAGGCCGTGCCCCTTCTTTCCCCTCACGTTCTGCCCAACTGTATGCCCCGCTGGAGGAAGCATGGGCCTGCCCGGATGCTCTTCCCTGCTGAAGGCTTTGCCTCGTTCTGAACGCATATGGTGTCGCCTCCTGCCCGCTGCCCATACTGGATTCTGTGCCCTCCGGCCCACGGGCCTTCTTCTTCATGCCCTCCTTAGTCTGTCCAGGGGGGGGTAACTACAATGCCACTTCGCTGGACAGACACGTAAGGGAGGAGAATGATGTAGATGGGAGTGGCAGACCTACCTGAAGGTAGAATCCGCTCATATGCTGTCCTGTGTGCCCCGACCTCAATTCCTTGACCTCATGGGGTGCCCAAAAGCGGTAGAGAGAGTGTGTAAATCCTGGCGTTCATGACTACAGAAGCTGCGTTCACAAGTCACAAATGAGGGATGAGGAGATTCTGGGTATCACATTGGAACAGTAGAACATTTTACATAGTACATTTAAATGGTTTTATTCCACATGCTGTGCCATGCCATCCTCAGGGTTAAGTGGGTAAGTGGCCCCAAGGGGGGAGCATTCAATACATTATCCCTTTCTGAAATCTTGTTTGAGACAGTCTCTAGATTAGATTGTTATGAGCTATGATTATGTGACCGCTTTTGAAAATAGGTAACTAATATTCGTGTACGAGTTTTTCTCACATTTCTGATGTAGGTACCGATAATTACCAATATCCCCTGGGTGATGATTAAGAGGTTCCTTCGAAAATATTCTCTGGAAGATGAGTGATATTATGGATTGTGCCGCCCAAATCTGAATGAAATTATATATCTTTTTTTCAAATACATGGGATTGTGACAACTGGGGTTTGTGGGTTGGAATATCTCAAAGGGGGGTCCTTGTTACATGGGGTAATTAGTTAATTAATGTCAGAGTGTAAAGAAGTTCTTTAATGAGATAATTAAGTTTAATTCTGCCTGTAAATGTTTATGAATATGTTTACTCCAACAACTGAAAATGTATTATGACATGTCAAAACATGCATGGGATTAGAACAAAGGTTTAATGGGAAAATTTTTGATTGAGATTGTGTGAAGAATTGTATACAATTCAGTAAATGGTAAACAACATGGTATTTTATGTTTAACTGAAATCCTACAGATCTGGTTGTAAGAATTAATAAGTTGAGGTTTGAGCAATGTTTACAACAGATTCTAAACTTGGGTTTGGTTTATTATAAGGTTCCCCAGAGAAAAATATTAAAATATGAAAGTTATGTTCAATCTAAAAAACTTTATAAAAAAATATTATTATAAAAATTGTAAAAATAAAATTAAAAAATAAACAAGTGTTAAAAGTTATTATAAAATGACATTTCTGATAAAATATAGATTGTGAGTAATTATGAGTGACTTTATCAGTAGAAAACAATGGTCGGTTCATGCGCAGGGACTGGTCAGTGGATTTCATGAGATTTGTCCTCTAAGCGATCTTTTGTCGCTATTGGAAGTTAAGGAATGTCATGTTATAATGTGGTGTACATGATTTTTGGCAGATGTACAAACCAAATATGTTTTAAAATTTTTGAAAAAGAGTTAAAAATGAGAAAAACGATGCAATTCGATTGGATTGTATATGGTCTAAAACTTGTACAATCTGCTCCAAGCATGGGGGGGGACAGATGTTTTCCCTTAGAGGTCATTAACAGCAGATCAGGTTACAGGCTGTGGTGGTTTACAGGAGTGAGTGCTAGCTTGAAATCCGACTCCCAGTGTAAACATCCTCAACTTTGCCTAGTTTGAAGGGAAAAATAAATAAATATCAGAGTTTATGTTAAGTAAACTATGGAAGCGTATTATGAGGGTAAATCTTTCTTTAATAATAAAAGGTAATTTGTACACAATCATTAGAAGATCTGAAAGAAAGCCCTTATTAATAAAGTATTATTTTTCTCTTTCTTTTCCTTTCTTTCTTTTTCTCTCTCTCTCTTTCTTTTGCTCTTTCTTTCTTTCTTTCTTTCTCTCTCATTCTTTCTTTCTCTCATATGTTACTAAACTGTGTTTTTTTTGCACCATTTGGTTTGAAGAATACCTTACTTTGAGGGTGTCATTTTAAAGAGAATGATAATGGTGTTAATCTGCATAGCTTAAGAAAGTCAGTTAAAATAGTTTAAAAATAAAAATACAAATATGGATAGATGATGCGGTATGATACAGCCATATTTATGGATTAAAGGGTCATCTTCCAGGTTTTGGAGTGACAAAGGTGTTCAGTCAGAGAGGGAAGTTGTGTTTTGTAGAAGGATCCCTATGAGATACAGTGAATCTTTAAGACTGAACCAAAGGCTGCTATGTTTGTTTAAACAGACATGCGACAAGAATATTCATGCTGCATGATCAGTCCTGAAAACTAGTGTAATGTAATAAAGTTTCTTTAGGAAATAAAATATTTAGGACAGAGCCCAATATAAAATTAAAATGCTAATGAAGGGAAATATAGTAATTTGGTGGGAACGGATGCTTTTATGAAATTTAACTTAGTAATGTAAATGTAGATTGGATCAATTATGGTTGCTATGGTCAATAGAGGTTTGTTAACTACACCAGGGATGCACTCCAGGGAATAGCTGAACAACTAGAAGCCACTTCACGGATGACTTTTCAAAATCGCATGGCCCTAGACATGATATTAGCTGAAAAGGGGGGTGTATGTAAAATCTTACCTGGTACAAGTACATGTTGTACGTACATTCCGGACAATACAGGTCCGAATGGCAAGGTAACATTGGCCATTAAGAAATTAGAGGAACTCTCCAAAGAATTAAAAAGAAATTCTGGGTTGACAGATCCCTGGGACCAGTATTTTGGATGGATGAAAGGGTGGCAACGCATTTGTACTCAAATAGGTATAGCAATTTTGATTTTGGTTATATTGGTTGTGGTGATGTTTTATTGTATTCTGCCCTGTATAAAGAAACTGTTAGGGAAAGCAGCTGAAGAGGTAACTCCTACTTTTGTAAATTTGGGTGAAATAGGAGATTCATTGAAGAAAGTAGAAGAAGGACCTTATCCTCTGTTACCATCCTTGACTGTTGAGACTGCTTACAACATTCTCAAGTGAAAGAAAGGGCAAAGAGAATGTAGGGATGTTGCTTTTCAAATAGACCTTATAGGGGGGATTGTGATAGATTTCTGTAATAATGCCTATTTGATAAGCTGTGCTAATCTTTATATTAGAATTATTAATAATGTTTAGTATTATTCTTCATATTATTTTTGATACCTTTTTATATATAAGTATATTTATGCATGTGTGAAATATATGTATCACAATAAGTGTTTATTTTCCTTGAAAATAGTTTATATTAGAAATGATATATGCTATATGAAGCTTCCCCATCCCCCATTGTATTCACTCTTCCGTGCATTCCTGATCATTTCAAGAGGAAATTGTGACTTTGCTACATCCTGCCTTTTGGAGATGGAAAAGGAATTTGTAGCCTGGACTGTTTTTCCCTTAAAAGGCAACGTGCTGGTTTCCTGTGTATGGATTTCTAAATGGGCGATTTGCTGGAACTATTTCCCAACGAATATTCTTCCTCCTGTCCTGGACATGCCCCTTTCCAGCCCACCTCACTACATCCTTGCAGTTCTGATCGAGAGACCCCTATCATTTATGATGAAACAAAGACTTTGCCATGTGGATTAACAGAATGGGAGGGTAACTGGGTGGAGTAAAGGGTTATTGGGAGGGATTGATGGGTGTGTATTCTGTGACGACATAAGGAGAATAAAGCTAAGAATGAGAAGATTGCCATCAGCATCTGCTCACATTTTACCCCCTGCATCTGTGTGTGTGTGTGTGTGTTCGTTTGTCTTTGCTTATTTCCACAGATTATAGCAGTGAATCATGGCAGATCTAAATCAATAGCGGTTCCCCCTGAGAATATTGGACAAAATGGGACCTTGCTGAGCTTCCAAGCACCAAGCATTTTGGCCATATTATAACTATACAGAAGTTACATAATTCTAACTTCAATATGTACCTAGTAAGTGTTATTGCATTTCTTCTAATCAGAAGTCATGAATCAATATAAACCCTTGGCCTTTTAGTGACTAAATACATTTTCCATCAGAAAGCAACATTCTGTTACTTAAAAGGAGCCTGTTTCCAGAGTAAACAAGCAGTTAAACACTTTACAACAAGACCTCACTCACCTCTGTAGTTATAGGTATTGTGAAGAAGTTTAGAATCAGAGGTACTGAATATACAGTTACTTTCTACACTATCTATGAAGAGGTGAATTTAATGTAAACAAACAGTGGGTGCTTCTAAGCTGCTAAAAGCCAACTGAAAGCCAAATGTGGGATCTTGAGGGCACATTTGCACTGATGCAATACTACAATGTATTTTAACACCTGTTACATATGCCAGTGCATTGCAATGCTTTTTATTTTCAAATACACCCCAACATCCAGACACTAAAATATACTACCATTTATTGTAGTGTACAGCGTTGCAAAAAATGTGCCTGAGAAATTTTGGTGTGTGGAAAACCTATTCAAATGTAATTGATCATAACATATATTAATGTGCAAAAATGCACTAGAGAGGTCAGTGATAGTTTCTTAGCGCAGTGACTCTCTCCATAGGGTAGTCTTGGGACAAGTCTCTTCTCTGGATACAGAGATTACAGGTTGCGTGCACTTGACCACTCCAATTTGTATTTGGCCATCTGGACAGCTGGCATAGTGCTAAAGCTTGGAAATAGCCTGCATGCTTTAATGCTCAAACCAGGCAGCCTGAACACCTGGATTAATGTGGGAGGATCTGTCACCTGGAGACAGCTCACATACTTAGTCCCTACTGTCTCATCAGGTGTGGTCTCTTTGAATCCTGGTCTTTTGTTGGAGAGTACAACATTAATCTTCTTGCTTCCCCCCTTAAGACAATAATGGCCACATGGGAGTTGGCAGGATTCCAATAGACCAGCTCCCCCTTTTTTTGATACAATCATTCAAGTCTCGATTCAACCCTGTGTACTTGGGTAATTGTTGCAGCAGGACTCCCATCAGGAATATGGGGGTTATCATTGCAGGGTTGTTAGAATGCTTGCTTTCCTGTTGAGTATTACTGCCGTTTGCTGCTGTTGTGCCTCCCCATCACAATTTTTTGGTCAATCCTGTTTGTGACACCAAGTGTAGTGTACCAGGATTCATGATCAGCCAAATGATCAGACAGTTTGTGGCTTTAACTTGAACTTTGTTCACTAACAAAGTGGCAAAGAGAAATGCATATAGCACAATCCAATATACAACAGAGAATGAAGAGATGCAATAACAGGGCTGCCTAGGAGCAGGTTTCCTAAAGGTTCAGTAGGAGACACTCAGTAGAGACAGATAAGTAGTCAGTACTAATGGCTACTAGAATTTCCCCTTAGGGCAAAACTTCTTTCAAAGAGAGGCAGGAGGAGTCTGGTCATTCCAGTGGTCAGCTGAAAGAATCCCCAAACCCCCTTTACATGGTGATATTAGGAGGAGTCTCTTCTTCTTAATACACATGTCCCCATGTTGAAGGCATTTGGCCTTGCATAATTCAGGTGGAGGGTGCACACTCAACCTCCCTTTCCTGGTCTGCCAGGCTGCATGCTCAGAGCAGAGTCTGGTTTGGATTTTTTGGGGGACCCAACTATTGTTGTGTGGGGTTCCCCTAAAAAAAAGTCAGACTTTAAGGGTCTGGTATGGGGAAGATCCAACACAAATATTCTTGCAACACACAGGATGTTACCTGTCAAAAATGTACATTCTTTGCAATTGTAAAACAGCTGCAGAATGTCTGTGATGCTAGTGGTGCTAAAACACTGTAATCCTACTGAAATATTTGTACAGAGTACAGAATGTTACCAACCAAAAGTGTGACATTCTTTGCAAAAGTGAAATAGCTGCAGACAGTATGGGTATGACAAATTAAAAGTGCTGTTGCACTGGACATTAATAATCCCGGTATGAGAAGGTAATGGCAGCAGGTCTACAGTGTTGGCAGTATAAGTTAACACTGCCAGGTTTGGTTCATTTTAACAAATGTCAGGCGCTCGTGAGTCCAGGGACAGACAAACTCTTTTATCTTTCAGGTACACAGCCCCCAACCCTGGCAGTAATAAATGTACATTTAGAGAAGACACTGGCTTGCGGGAATCCCAGTAGGTTTCTTAAATACTGGGCAAGCTAAGGCCAGTGCTCCATCCTAGTTACCCATTGTTTAAGAGGAGTTTCCTTTGAAAGGGTGTCAGCATCCACTCTTGAGCCCATATAATCTTTAACCATGTTATGCAGGCGTTGACTATAGCTGTTGGTAGTGTTTGGTTTTGAACCCCCAACCATTTTTAGCAGACTCCAAGCCACATTACCCATGAGGCAAGATACTCCCAGCATACTTCCAGTTTCATCCTTTGCTCCCCTGAGTAGCGATGAGCCTAATTGCCTCAGGTTTAGTTCAAACAGGGTTTGGTGAACTTCAAAAAACCTGAACCCTATTAAAATCAATGAGAGCCAAAAAAGGCAAATTACAAATACCCACTTTATGGGTTAATAGGCAAAAAAACATTTGGTCAGGAGCAGTGTTTTTTATATGCTTAAAGTGAAACATTAAAAATGTCCAATTCCATTAAATAGCACGCCTGAAGGGTGTCCTAATCCTACCTATAAATGGGGTGCATCTCTGTGATGTAGAGAAAATGCTGAACCAGCACTGACACTGGACACTGGACACTGGAATCCCTGCTGCACACTGGACCTCCTCCAGTACTACCCTATTGGGACCACCCTGATGTTGGACGCTGGATCACCATCCCACACATTCACTATGATGAGCCCTTTTTAACCTCATGTCCAGTAAGTGTTTTGAACCTCTTTAGGCTATTAAAGTCTTTACTGCTGCACTTAGAGGTGTCTTTTTTCTGTTTTGTTTAAATCCCAAAACTCAACAACCCGATGCATGCGACCAATCTCAGCAGTAACACTAGTTGAATTATAGCTATCTGAGCTGTCATCGACTAAATAAGGGAAGGGATGGGAATAGAGGTGACATCATTGAACAAATTTTGCCAAATATGGCTATCCCAGCTCTTTTGTTTAAAATAATTTCCCATGATATTAGTGGTTCCTAATGAACCAGTGACAGTGGGAAGTTGTCATATATAGAAACAGAAATACTGCATACTGCTTCTATATATGATGCACGACTTCTGCTGAACAGGGAGCTGAATGGGCTAAAATTCAGGCATTCGTACAAAACACCTAAACAGACATTTCAGTCTGAACCTAGGTGACACTAGCCCAGGTTTGGAACTTTCAGCTCATTCCTACCTCTAAGGCCCCGTACACACGACCAAACATGTATGCTGAAACTGGTCTGCGGACCAGTTTCAGCATACATGTTTGGTCGTGTGTAGGGGCGAGCGGGCCGAATTCCAGCAAACATTTGCCCGCCGGGCCTTTTCCCAGCGGGCAAATATTCCTGGACTTGTTTTAAAACCGTCCGCTGGAATCCTGCCCGCTCGGACATGTACGGTCGTCAGTACAGACCTACCGTACATGTCCAGGCGCCCGCCGTCCCTCGCATGCGTCGAATGACTTCGACGCATGCGTGGAAGCCTTTAAATGGCAGGCCCGCCCACGTCTCCGCGTCATCGCCGCGTCATTGTCGCGGCGACGACGCGGACACGCCCCGCGTATTGTTTACGCGCGGACTTCTGTACGATGGTGTGTACAACCATCGTACAGAAGCCCTCTGGCAGGCATGTACGGTGAAAACGGTCCGACGGACCGCTTTCACCGTACATGTTTGGTCGTGAGTACCCGGCCTAAGAGGGCAGAATTAGCTACTGATGGGGAATTTTGTATTGTGGTGACAGGTAAAAAGGGGGGTAAATGGAAAGAGGACCTTTTCCTGCCAACAGCTAGCACTGAAATACTGCTCTCATTGAGCTATACCTGGAGAAGTTATGTGTCTCTTCATATACATGGTACCCAAATGACTGATGATGTTGCCATACTTCATACGCTTTAGACAGAGACTGCAAATTACTATGGTGCCATCTGCGGCACATGAGCTGAAAGGGGTCCACACAGCTGAGTTCTGGGGAAAGCTGTCCCTGGATGGCATCCTGCCTTACTGATGCTTTCCTCCTCCACTGTATCTGGCACTCAGAACAGTGAGAGAACTCATCACTGAACTCATCACTCACTGGAGCCAACTTGGCAATAGGCTGCAGCTGCTCAGACAAACATTGCATTATGGCCACTAGATGGAGCCAACGGTCATAGGAAATTTAATGTATTAGCCAAAATACACGACTTCCCATTATAATCAATATCAATCAATCATGATAGAGTTTCTATCCTATCCCTAGTCTACTGCAAAAATATTTTCATTAATGTCTATCCCCAGTGAGTAGATTTCTCAAACTTCTTGTTCTGAAACTTGTCAAGTAAAAAGGAAGTGAACAAAAAGCTCCCAAACAGGAAAACAGACAAGAATGCAAAGTTAATGGAGCTTAAAGGGGTTGTAAAGGTTCGTGTTTTTTCACCGCAATGCATCGTATGCATTAAGGTGAAAAAACACCTGGCAATCCCGAGCCTCCCAGCCCCCACTGTTTCACTTACCTGAGCCATTTCACATACTCTGCTCTTCCCCGGCTGTCATGGACATGCAATAATATCTGGCAGCTTACCTTCTCCTCCATGTGTCCATCAGAGGCTTGACTCTCTTTCTGGCTGCCTTTTATTAGCTCTCCTTCCTGTATGGCTCCACCCCAGGCCATTCCAGGAAGTCTATATTAACTAGTGCACTGCAGGTCTGCTTTGCTGTTCAACTTTGTTTGTCAGCTTGTGTTCCTGTCTGCCGTGTGCTACGTTTACCTTTCTGTGTACCGATTTTGGCTCGTCTCTGACTACTCCTGTTTGCCTGTGACCCTGACCTTTGGCCTGTCCCTTGGTTACCCTTGTCTGCCTGTTGCCCCGACCTCGGCTTACCCATCACCATCCCTTGTGTCCTCAGTGGCTGCTTTCCCTCTCTCCCTATGGAGCGTGACCTGGGGGACCCCAGGGGCCGTCACCTGGGTTCAGTTGCAGCGAAGGCCATCCTCACCACTAGAGGCTCTGGTAAACACCTGCTGGACCTTAGACTCTGTGCCCTGGGGAATATTGGGTTCACGTTTCCTGTCCATCCGCAGCAGTCTGCTATTGGGTTCACTACCTTGCAGTGCACAGGTGACCACAGGTGACCTGATACCGGCGTCCTCTTCTCAACGGAGTCTCGGTGTTGATTGGATAGATTGATAGCAGCGCAGCCATTGGCTCCTGCTGCTGTCAATCAAATCCAATGACGCGGCCGCCGGGGGGAGGGGCCAAGTCATACACTCGTGGCTATGGCCGCTGAGTGTATGACACGGGAGTGTGCCTGCAAGGCAACCCCCTCGGGAGAGAGCTTCCCAGAGGGGGTTAGCTATTGCGGGGAGGAGCCGTGGGACCCCAGTATAGGAGGATTGGGGCCACTCTGTGCAAAACGAACTGCACATTGGAGGTAAGTATAACATGTTTGCATATTTAATTATGGTTTCTGAGTATTAGATGTCTCATACAATCAAGTTTTATTTTCTAGTTCCTTAAGGAAAAATAAAATATAAAATTACCTCACATTTGCTCTAGCAGGTGTATTAAAAAAATATGCTGCAAATAGCAATGATGATATAAATAGTGTAGCAACCCATGCCGCTGTTTACCTTTATTTTTTATTAGTGTATCAGAGAACAATGAAATGAAGTGCCTGAAGTTTCCAGAAATGCAGCGTACACACAGTCAGACTTTTTCCATTGAAAATTCCGATCGTGTGTACGCGGCATAAGTGTTTGTGATATATAAGGAGTTTGCGATATATAAAAGTTACTTGCTTTTTCTAAGCAAAGAGTGTCACAATTAATTTTGTATGATTAAGCTAAATTCAGTGGGATCTTTTCTATGATGAAGCTGCAGTGTCCAGAACAGAGCAATGCTGAGAGAGCATGGTGAAAAAATGGATTCTACATTACCTACCAGCACCATAATCTGTTTTCATGTGTGCATTTTCCAATATATGACATTTACTATAAAATCAAAAATATATTTTTTGCCTATTAACTGTTAATAATATTACCTATTTTTATATTATGCACTTAAAAAATGTAGGAGCTCCACAGTATAAAAATTATTATTCAACTTTTATTTGTCCAAAATAAAATAATTCACTTTACCATGTGTTGCCATAAACGAACTGTACATAAAGAAAAACATAAATTTTGGAGGGAAAATAATACAGAAAGCTGCTAGACTGGTCAATCGTAATTTACCCTTACATACTTAAATAGCAAGGTCATTGTTAGGAATTTGGTATATTGTATTGTCTGTACCACAACATTTTACCAGTAGGTGGTGCTCTGGACAACATGTATTTTACACTACAAACAAAGCTGGGTTTATTCCATAACCAAATGAAGTGTGTCAGACACCGTTTTAGTGAATGTGATTTTCTTGCTAATTCAGTACAATTCCCATGACTATATTTGAAAGTTAGTAACATAAATATGTACATGACATATAAGGACCAAGTTGTTTTTCTAAATGGTCATCTGCTTTAAGAACACACCATATTTTTTCTTCCTTTTTTTTTATTTTTTTAATCCCTGTCCGTTTTTACATTATATTTTTCTAGTCTACTTTGAAAGATTGGGCTGTGTTGAGTCTGTGATGCTGTAAACATTGTAAATTATAAATTAGTAGCTAAATTATTAAAGCAGTATTAAACTGCACCTTTAAAAAAAAAAACCTGCAAGAAATACTAGCACATTATGAATTACTTACCTTAGAATGAAGCCCTGAATCGGCACGCTGTCACCGATGACAGAGCTTCCATCTTCCCCCGTCTTCTTTCTGTGTTGGCATGCTCCAGTCGTCTGATTGGCCAAGCCGTGATGATAACATTCTCACACATGTGGACTGCGAGTCCCACACATGCGGACCACACAGCCACACATATTCAAATGCAGGGTTTCAAGACTATAAAATGATAAAAAGCCCAGAAGCATATTCATGTCCACCATTTATTTACTTTTTTTTCTTCCTGATTATTGGCCAAAAATCTTTAGACATAGGATCATTGTACTGGTGCATTTTTTTTACGTCTTCATGAATGCATGTTTAAATATCTTGCAGAGCACCACAGGAGGCCCCATGCACACAGGATGTTTGCCCAGCTCTCCAAAACCTCTTTCTTCCTGGCAGCTGCATTTTGGCTTAAAAAAATGCATGATTTGTGTAAAAGCGTGTAAATGTGTTTAGGCACGTCAAATGCTTTGGCGTTAGTTCATGTCATTGACCAGAATAATAATTTATTCTGGCAATTGAAATTAATTAACACTCAAATGTGTTAACGCACATGTATAAAAAACTTCAACAGAACAGTGATTTGGAAAGATGCAGAGTGTATCTTTTGTGTCTGTTCCCTACTGCAGTAGTTATCAATTTGGAACCACTAATCAATATGAGGATAGGAGTTTGCCTATCTACAACATTTCCAGAACGGTTGGTGTGCTTTCAGCCACTAGGGATGTACAGGAGACCATGAGGATCCAAAAACCAGGAGCTTGAGACGATCCGGGAATTTCTGATAATCAGCCGGCTGAGGTAAGCCCTTTGCTTACATTTGAGTTATCAGACTTCTTGATCAGTAAGGCATTTTCAGGACAAAGGGTACCTATTTTTCTCCCCTTAATCAAATCGAATTGTATTAACCAGTTCCCGACCTCCTCATGTACATATACGTCAGCAGAATGGCACGGACAGGCACATCCACGTACCTGTACGTCCTCTGCTAGACGTGGGTGGGGGGTCCGATCGGGACCCCCCCGGTACATGCGGAGGTCGGGTCCGCTCGGGGAGCGATCCGGGACGACGGCGTGGCTATTTGTTTTTAGCCGCTCCGTCGCGACTGCTCCCCGGAGCTGAAGAACGGGGAGAGCCGTGTGTAAACACGGCTTCCCCGTGCTTCACTGTGGCGGCGCATCGATCGTGTGATCCCTTATATAGGGAAGACTCGATCGATGGTGTCAGTCCTACAGCCACACCCCCCTACACTAGTAAACACACACTAGGTGATCCCTAAATGTTACAGCGCCCCCTGTGTTTAACTCCCAAACTGCAACTGTCATTTTCACAATAAAGAATGCAATTTAAATGCATTTTTTGCTGTGAAAATGACAATGGTCCCAAAAATGTGTCAAAATTGTCCGAAGTGTCCGCCATAATGTCGCAGTCACGAAAAAAATCGCTGATCGCTGCCATTACTTGTAAAAAAAATAAAAAAAAATAAAAATGCAAAAAAACTATCCCCTATTTTGTAAACGCTATAAATTTTGCGCAAACCAACCGATAAACGATTATTGCGATTTTTTTTACCAAAAATAGGTAGAAGAATACGTATCGGCCTAAACTGAGGAAAAAAAAATGTTTTATATATGTTTTTGGGGGATATTTATTACAGCAAAAAGTAAAAAATATTGCATTTTTTTTAAAATTGTCGCTCTATTTTTGTTTATAGCGCAAAAAATAAAAACCGCAGAGGTGATCAAATACCACCAAAAGAAAGCTCTATTTGTGGGAAAAAAAGGACGCCAATTTTGTTTGGGAGCCACGTCGCACGACCGCGCAATTGTCTGTTAAAGCGACGCAGTCCCGAACTGTAAAAAACGCTTGGGTCTTTAGCCAGCATATTGGTCCGGGGCTTAAGTGGTTAATAGGTGGGTATAGAGAAAGTTATGTTGTTGGTGTCTACTGTCCATTACTTGTTATAGATAAGAAAATGAAGAGTAATGTTGTTAACAGGTTATATGAATCTCTATTTGCTGTAATATTTGTTTAGAGGCAAGAGGATATTGGCACACGTAGAGAAGAGAGAAGATTGGTCAGTCATTATGGGCATTATATTAAGTAAGGGAATGAAAGGTAAGAGACTCTCAAAAAATGCCCAGGACAAGATAAGCTCTAGAGAATATATGAACCAGAGGTACGAATCCGCCTATACTGAGCCCCTAGATGAATGGTTAAGGTGGATAGGGATCCACAATGGGTAAAAGGTTTACCAAGTCCACAGGGACTGTGACAGACTAACCCGGGAGAGAGACTTTTGGAGGGGACTATGGGCCCTGGCATTTGAGGGAGCTACAAGCATTTAGGAAGATGTTCTGTTATATAATTCAAAAGGACATTATTACATTTAACAATCAAGGAAGCCAAGATGGTCTCTGCCAACCTAAAACTCAATAAACATATGTATGTGAAAAGGAAGCTGATTAATGAGATCTGGGAAGCCCTGGGTCCCCTGTTGCCTACTAGTCTGAGGGGTAAGATGACTGTTTGTATTGTTAATTGTGCTAATTAACTCACCTATTGTCTCTGTCTGCTAGCACACGAATGTGTAGTGTACTTTTTGAGCTCGGTGACGGCAGTCTCACCTGGAATGAGTTCTCATTTGATTTATCACAACAGGTGTCTAGTTGTTTAATTAACTTAATCTGTATAGTATATATTGGCTGTTGTTTAGCTATGTTAATCATATTCCTGTGTACAGTTTGTAGTGTTAGGGTAATATGATCAGGAGGGGGATGTCCTCCTGTGGGGCATAAACTATGGGTCTGAGTTTCAATAAACAGTCTTTCTTTTGGATTTTTCTGCACATCTTGTCTATGTACGATGTTTGGGGTATAAAGGGCTGGAATTAGCTCTCGATCTGCTCGGAAAGGCTTAGAGAGCAGGAGGCGCTGGTTGGCTGAAGGAAGCATCCGGTCATGGTGCCCAAGCAGTTCCATCACGGGGACTAAAGCCCCGTAAACATGTGCCAAATTATGGGAGACATTAACAGGTTAAAAAAAAATCGTCCGGCATTCGGCCCGTGTGTATGGATCCCTGTCTTACAGAAGCCAACGTTTGGCCGGCTTCTTTAGGACGAGCATGCTGGAAAACCAGCAGCCGATCGACTCCCAATCAGTGCTCTCAGCCAATGGTGAAGAATGCTGATTGGAGTGTTTTGGCGGGGACTATTCCCCTGTCAGAACACAACTGCTCAGTAGGTGAGATCGCTATACTAACTTCGTATAGTGAGTACAGTGGCCCAGACACGAGTTGACATTTTTTTTTTTGTTTAACGCGCTGTGTTGAACGAAGATAAAAACTGTTAGGTAGATTCACAAAAAGTTAGGCCGGCTTATCAGTAGATAAGCCGACCTAACTCTGAATCTACGCCGGCGTTTGTTTAAGCGTATGCTCAAACAGAGATACGCTTAAACAAAGCTAAGATAGGCCGGCTTGCGCCTTTCTATTTTAACTTGTAATGTTTCTGATGGCCGCTAGATGGCGCTTCCATTGCGGCCGGCGTAGATTATGTAAATGAGGGGATACGCCGATTCACAAACGTACGCCAGGCCTACGCCGTCGAATTACGTCGTTTCCGTAAGGGATAGGCCGCCTAAAGTTAGAGCTATGCTCTAGTAGCCTAGCCAATGTTAAGTATGGCCGTCGTTCCTGCCGCAAAATTCGAAATGTTAACGTCGTTTGCGTAAGTCGTCCGCGAATCGGGATTTACGTAGTTTACGTCCACGTCGAAATCAATAGGCCCGTACGGCGTACATAGCCGCAATGCGCACGGGGAAATGTAGTCGCCCGGCGCATGTGCAGTGTCAAAAAACGTCAAAAAACGTGAGGTCAAGCCTCATTTCCATACAACACACCCCCCTCCAAGTCATTTGAATTAGGCGCCCTTACGCCCGCTCGTTTGAGGCTACGCCGCCGTAGATTAGCAGGTAAGTGGTTTGAAAATCACTACTAGCCTAACTAATTTACGGCGGTGTAGCCTAAACAGGCTAGGCTAGGCCGTCCTAAAGATAAGCCTTTCTACGTGAATCTACCTACGTGTACCAGGCAGATTAAACAGCTAGAGAAACAGCTATCTATTTGAACAGGACTGAAAGACAATGTAACACAAGGCATTAAGGGTAATTTGATGTTAAATTGTGGGATTGATGTCAGGTACCACAATTAGTCAATTCTAAAATATGTGGGGGAAAAACACAGATAAACTAAAGATAAATTGTATTGGAATAACAAAAATGTATGCCCAAGACCCAAATAGAATATGTTATATGTGGTCAGATAAGAAAGACAGATTGGGTACTATGGCTGCCTGTCTGACTGTAAGAGGTAGAGAAAGTTAGGTACAGGATTACAGTACATAGGATGCAAGGGATATCAAAGAACAAAATAAGGAAAGCAGAATTTAGAAAGTTAAAACTAAATGTTAGGCCTCGTACACACGGCCGAGGAACTCGACGTGCCAAACACATCGAGTTCCTCGGCCAGTTCAGCACTGAAGCCGCCGAGGAGCTCGGCGGGACGAGAGCTCCCATAGAGCAACAAGGAAATAGAGAACATGTTCTCTATTTCCTCGCCGAGCTCCTCGTCGGCTTCCTCGGCCAAAAGTGTACACACGGCCGGGTTTCTCGGCAGAATTCAGCCAGAAACTCGGTCGGAAGCTGAATTCTGCCGAGGAAACTGGTCGTGTGTACGGGGCCTAAGAGGGAAATATTGATGAGATTTGATATTCATGCGTCCGGCCCCTTTCAGGGCACCGGGCGCATTAAATATAGCGGCCACGTTTTTTTAAGCACCTGATTAGAGCCATAGGCTCTAATAGGCTGCAACATAGGGTGGGCTCGGGACGCAAAGAGTGGGACCAGAGCCCACCCAGGTGTGTTGCAACAGCAAATGAATATTGTGTATATGAGTATTCACTGTTGCAACACTTATCCTCCTCTTGGCCAATCGGGAAGCAGGTCTGATACCCGTCACCTGATTAGCTGAAAGGGCAGGCGATTCTATTGGATGCCTAGGAGGAGGGGAGAAGATGTACAGCAGAAGCAAGGAGGAGAAGAGCTGCTGGCCGATGCCTGGATGCCGATCCCTGCCGCTCCTCAGATGCCGCTGATGCCCAATGCCCACCTCCTAGATAGGGTAAGTTCCGGTGGACCAACCGGCAGTCAGCGGGGGGTTTGAGTTGCCACAGAGGGTATTTGGTTGTTTGCTGCCCCCTAAACAAAAAAAAACAGCTCTTTGCAGACATGCCCTCTCCCTTTCTCTTTCCCTAGAAAGGAATGTGATGGATGAGACATGAGAGTGATAACAGCAAGGTTACTTGTGACTGCATGTAATAATATATGCATTCCTGTTCCTTAGAAAAGAACATTATATGCCAACTTAATGAATATGATGCTAAACAATGTGATCACAGTTATGTTGAATCTGTTTTCCAATCATGGTAAAATGAGTGTTACATTCAAGTTAAAAGGCCAAGTGTTACTAAATTACTCAATTAGTCAAAGGTGGGGCCAAATAATTATAAAACAGCACCATGAAAAAATGATCATCCTTTATGTCTGCCAGACATTCTTTTCCGCACAATGGCCAGCTTGACAAATGGACCATGCTATCAATCAAAAGCAGTTGTGGCTGTCTTAGTAAACGCGCATGGGATAGGACCAGGATTCACCACAATTGTTTTAAAATATGCCACATCTTGTTACTAAAGATAATATTAAAAGTTGAACATTTCTTTGAGAGATTACAAATTGATATAACCAGATGCACAAGTCAGGGTTTTATGAGCATGCACTTGTCTATGTGGACACATTTTTTGGATGGCCCAAAATTTGGCCAGTGGCAAATGCTACTGCAAAGGCCACAGCAGGGGAAGCTAAGGTGATGTCTGAAAGTTAGAATAGCCCCTAAGGGGAATACAGTAGAAGTTAGATTGTGTTTGGGAGTGTGCAATGCACTTGCTTATATTTTTATCAGCAGATGGAGGGCTAGACTTGGATTTTACAGAGAATGTTGCTGATCTCCAAAGGTTTTTTTGTAAACGTATTTGTTTGTTTTCTCCCCAATTCCAGATCCTAACAGTTTGGAAGTATCTTGTAAACTAAAGCCAGATGACCAAGTGGATTGTTAAGAGACATTTATATATAAGGAAATGTTTGGAGACACAATGCAGCATCTATTTCATGTACAGTTGGACTTTTTTAAGGATAAATCGCCAGGATCGAAACCAGACACTGCTAAAAAATGACTAAATGAAAGTGTCCCTTTGAGTTTGATTTGTTTTCCTCTAGAATGTGCAGCCTGATATACTAATCTTCTTATTTTATTCATTTCATTGTAAGGGATACAAATATATATTGAATGTGATTTGAAAAGTAGTTCAGTCATGTTGAAGTCATGTTGCCTTTTATATGACTTTCATTTTTATGCAGACATTGTCTGCATTTAACTATGCTGTTAAGTCATTATGTCACCAAATCCATTCTGGCCACAGGATGGAAGTATACAGCCAATTACTCTGGATTTTTATTTTTATTTTATCAATCCCCTGTCTTTATCGAATTGTGAGTATAGCCTCAGTTAAATCTCATTAATAGAAATATCAAAGTACCATCATCCATTAAAGATTATGAAAAATTATACTAAGTGAGCATAGGGTGGTAGTTGCTAGTGCCACCTATACTCTTAAATGGTTGATTGAACTTTCAAGGTACTGATAACAAAACACAGAAATAATATAAAAAATATAATTTATTATACATCAAAATATACATACGAAAATCATTTGAGCCAAACCCCACAATCAGAGCAATGGTTGTAAATGACGGAGCCCCATCAAAGGTCTGTTGAAGTGGAGGAAGGCGGAAAACCTCAACCGGTTTCGTGGGGAGACCGCTTCTTCAGGAGGAGTATCTATACAGATACTGTAATACAATACAATGAACTAGCAAAGACATAAAAAATAATGTAAACATACTGTACACAGTCAATGTTACAAGAGAATTGCGTCAAACCGCTCACCAGTTTAGGTCCATGTCCTGGACATCGGCTCAATAAAGGAGACCCCCGCGGCAGACGAGGGGGAATGTATGTCGCCCTCTAGTGAGATAATTACATAATGGATAGTTAAGGTTTAAGGTAAATATTATGCCTAGTGAAGGGGGAGGGGAAGGTAGAGGGGGGGGAGGGGAGGAGGGGGGAAAGGAAGGGATAAGGGGAAGGGAGGGGAAGGAAAGAGGAGAAGGAAGGGGGGTAGGTAGGGAAAAAGAGGAGAAAGAGAAAACCTGGTAATGCCATCTGTAAAAAGTGCCATGGAATCCCATCACCATAGGCAAAAAGCAAAAAGCAATGTAATATCTTACCACAGTCTATGAGAGACTAAGTATGATGGGGTGGCCAGGTGGTAGATAAAAACTAGGCGTAGGTGTGGTTGATAGTACTGGCTGATGATGAAAATGCAATAGCGCCAGATAGGGCACTAGAGAAGACACTCGGTCCACAATTACTCTGAATCACCACATTAATCTTACCTTGGTCACTATGTCACAACGCTTCACCCCAGAGAGAGAGAGAGAGACCGCTCACAGTCACCGCTCGATCAGAGCGCTTATGTGAGCTCCCCAACCCCGCTGTCAAAACACGCCGCTCGAACGTGCGTCACAGGGTCAGCCTGGCCACACAATGCCGGCAGCCAATAGGCTGCCATGCATGTGCGCCACAGCAGACCCAATGGCCAATAGGCCAGGTCAGCTGCTGCAAGTCGGGACAACCTGGAAGTGTCCCGACCAGGAAGAGCACACATCTGCCAGTGGGGCGAATCACAGAGTCGGAACCAGGCCACATGACTGCACGGAGGCAGAAGGACACAGCACATTGGCCGTGGACAGCAATAAGACGCTTAATACAATATTAATGCAATTTACAACTAAATATAAAAAAACACTCTACATATCATCAAATGCAGATTTCTGGAAAATATAGGGAGACATTCACAAAAAAGGGGGAAACCAAGCAGGAGGACCAATGTCTTTATAAGTAATGAATGAAGTGGGGCATTGGACAGTGGTGCCACCATCAAAAGATACAGCGAGAAATGGAAGAACGGGACATAAAGAGAAAGGTTGGGGAAGGAAGGGACAGAAGGGGAAAAGGGGGAAAGTGAAAAGGGAGAAGGGGAAGGGAGAAAGGGGGGAAGGGAAAGGACAACCAGAACCATTTTACCAAAAAATTGTATGAGTTCAGTTCATTCAGTCCTGGAGGGATGGTGGCATTGAGGTGCTAAATCCAGAGGGTTTCCCTCTGAAAGATCACCCTATCCCAATTACCCCCCCTAGGACTAGAAGGAACAACTTCTAGAACCAAAAATCGAATCACAGACAAGTCGTATCCGTGGTGTAAATCGATATGTCGACCAATGCCAGAGTAGTAAAGATGGTCTCCAATACGCTGCCTGAATTGCCTAATTGTTTTGCCTAAATAAAAAGCTTGGCATTGACAGACCATAAGATATATGACGCCCCTAGTGCCACAATTTGCATGGGTACACGAATGAAAAAGTTCTCCATTGGGGAGAATGACATTTTTTCCTTCTAGTACCCAGGGACAACGAGGGCAATCCCCACATTTAAAGGCGCCAGTCGGTCCTAATTTAGGGGCATCCTCAGATACATAATGACTTTGTGTCAGATGATCATGCAATGAGTGCGCTCTGCCTGTCTTTACAGGATTTAATCACATAGTTAGTCAGGTTGAAAAAAAGTCCATCTAGTTCAACCATACAAAAAAGTCATAAAAGGTCATGATAGGTAATGATATAGCTGCTCTCAGCTGTTATATTCTTCCCAATGGAATTTGCCTCCTAGGCCAAGACTAGCATTGCTTAAATGTAAGAAGGTTGCAGGTTAAAGGTAATAGCAGGTAATAGCAGGTATGGTTAGAGATTAACGTGTAAAATATTGATCAAACGTGGGTGATTATAAAAGAAATTGTAAATTCTGTATATAACTGTATTCCATTTTATATGCTTTGCTTATGTTATGTATTGAACAATGTACTATTTGTGCACACAGTACTAAAAATGTTTAGATTACATATTTGCATTCTTTCAAGTCCTAATAAAAAATTGGCCTGCTTATTTATTTATTTTTTTGTCCCTTGTTACTACTTTTAAGAGTACAATTGTAATATAATGTGATAACATGTAAACATGTGTATAAAAAGACTTCAATAAGCAGATGCTACAGTAGGTGTATCTGTTTTGTGTCTGTTCCCAACTGCAGTAGTTATTATTAATTTGGAACCACTGATCAATATGAGGATAGGAGTTATCTATCTATAAAATTTCCAGAACAATTTTATTATCCTCAAAATTTCATTTAATTGAGCCTAACAAATAAAAATAGCTAAAAAAATAAAAATAAAAATGTAAAAAAATAAAAATGTATATTACAAATTATATAGTGTGTTTATCATATCAATAAAAGTTCCTGATTCATTAGAAAGGTAGCCAGTGAAGTACAAAACAATTTTTTGGAACTCAAAATTTTACTTACACAGCATCACATAAATGAATGAATGAATAAACAGCTGTGCCAGATAAGCCCATTAATAGTGTCTGTCACTGACATTATAAGCCAGGGGCCACCAGGTGACCATGCCCTCTGTTTACTTAGCAGTAAGGGGGAAGCAGAGCTGCTATTTGGTGAGTGTCAGGCGACAGGAGCTGTCACTGGTAGGCGGCCAGCGTATATCACAATGGATTTACATTGGGGACATTTTTTATTTTTATTTTAATTAAGGACTTGTCAAATACTGTCTTCTGTTTTATTTACTTTTTAGGTACTCACTCACATGGGGGCAGGATCTGGGTGCCCCATGTCCACTGAGTCAGAGTTGTAGAGAAGAGGCCCTTGTCCTGCTGCCAGCAGGGATGAGTCACAGTAGAGAAGCACGCATAAAAGAAGTATCAAAAGTGCACCAAATAACACTGTAGCTGCACTACAAAATCACATGAAAATCAGATCAAAATCTAACTGCACTAGTATAAACCTAGTCTAACACATACTTTAAATGAACAAACTTAATATAAAGGTTTGTGATGTCCTTTTCTAACAGCCATTTCAATTTGATTAGGAGATTACTACATTTGTTTGGCACAAATGATGTGAAAAGTCTATGCATTGCAAAGCCAATTTGTCATAGCATGTCAAAATCATCTTATCAGTGACTAAATTTACTTTTTCATCTGACCGTCACCAACCCACATTTAAGTATGTTTTTATGAAATCTAGCAAATGAGAAACCTCTTGGCACTTTCTAAGTTTTTTATTATTCATTTTATTTTGGCAAAGTTGTAGTGGTTGCTCACAAAACCATTGATTACAACTGTCAGGTTTAGTATTCAAGTTTTAAAATTGCCTTTAAAAGAATTCTGTAAGAATAAAATTATAGGATACTGCCAGTTTTCTTTGAAGGAAAAAGGGTCAATATTGTCTGAATCCAGTATTTAATTACTATGTTATGTTTCACTACGGAGGGGGTCATCTTGGTGGTGGCAGGGCATTTTTTTTTCATGCCCCCCCTAATGAATGGTGATTTGATTACTTGTTTCTTAAATATTTAAGAAGCAGAAGGAGAGATACAGATTTACAGAACGGATAAAGCAGGAGCAGGAAGGTGATTCCACTGTAGCTCCTCCAGTACAGCTCTTCCCCAGCCCTCAGAAGAACAAGGAGGAACACAGAAGGGTCATCAGTCATCAGAGGCAGAAATAAGTGGGGAATACTGTATCTTAGATGACCTCACACTGATATGAAGCTATAAGGATTAAGAAACATGCCATTCTATATTTCAGGAGGAAATCAAAGTAAAAAGGTAGACTGTTAAGGGTGTCACAGGGAATCTATTGTAGCGTAAACTGAATTAACAAAGTTGAACTGAAAACTCTAAGGCCTGGATTCAGAAAGGACTTACGCCGACGTATCTTTTGATACGCCGCGTAAGTCCACGGATGCGCTGTCGTATCTATGCGCCTCATTCAGCAAACAAGATACGCCTGAATTTTGGCTTCATACGACCGACGTAAGTCTCCTACGCCGTCGTATCTTGGGCGCATATTTATGCTGGCTGCAAGGGGCGCTTCCATTGATTTACGCGTCAAATATGTAAATGACCTAGATACGCCGATTCACGAACGTACTTGCGCCTGTCGCTGTAATCTACGCCGTTTACGTAAGGCATACGTCCGGCGTAAAGTTATTCAACCTAAAGCAGGGGTAAGTCATGTTAGGGTATGGACGACGGAACAGCGACGGAACAGCCGTCGTATTTTACGTTGTTTACGTAAGTCGTACGTGAATGGGGCTGGGCGTAGGTTACGTTCACGTCGTAGGCATTGAGCCGTCGTATCTTAGGGAGTATATGCAACGTGATTCTGAGCATGCGCGCGCATGCGCCGTTCGTTCGGGCCATTCATTTGCATGGGGTCACGGTTCATTTACATGTATCACGCCCTCCTTCAACCGACTTTGAATTAGGCGGGCTTACGCCGGCCAATTTACGTTACACCGGCGCAAGTTTGGGAGCGAGTGCTTTGTGAATACTGCTCTTGCCTCTCAGAGTTACGTCGGCGTAGGGCATATGAGATGCGCTACGCCGACACAAAGATGCGCCGATCTACGTGAATCTGGGCTTAAGTATCTATCTTAGTTCCCTATAGACAGTATCTCGTTTTCCTTATATTGTTTGGTTGTATTATTGTTTTATTATTTTTACTATAATTTCTGTTTGATAGATAATGCTATCTACACTAAGCGACAATTATATGGGTCGTTACAGGTGTTCCTGAACTCACATCAGACTAGTCTGCTCACAGTATGCTCCCAATAGGGCTGACAGTCTTCTCCTCTGGTTGAGGATACCAAAACCTATTTTATTAGGAACCCTGGAATAGTATAGAAAGAGTATAGAAATAGTCTGTGTATATTCTGTTTTTTTTTTACTTGTCTTGCTCCTGAACTGTACAATGTATTGGTTTAGAAATATCTACCTTTTTATTGTACTTGTGCATCTTGACATTTAATTAAAAAAAAAGTATTGTTAAAAAAAGGAAAGAAAAAACAGCTCTTGAGGGCATGGCAAAAATGGCGGACTCGGTGGACGTGCCACCTAGAGCACTGCTAGCAATTCCTTCAGCTTTTATCCTGTACTGGTGCTTTTGATTATTTACTGGGTGATAACCTGCTCCTAACACCTCTCTAATCCTGTGGCCTCCCTAAAGGTGAAAAGAAGCTGCAATTCCTCCTGTGTATTGAGGAATTTCCCAGCCCGAACTCCCAAGACATTAACCAACATGGCCTCCAAGTCTGATAAGCTCGCTACTTGAAGACCCGCTGTTGATTCTTTCAAATGTGATGATGATTATAGCTACCTGCCAAGTGACCTTGACCTGTAAGATTGAATTTGTACAGCTGACAATTTGACAGGTCCGACAGGACTTTGGTAAAACCAGATCCCAACTAACTATTGCCTCTAAAAGTGATCCGCCGCTGTGACCACTTTTAACCGACGCCGAATCACCCACAGAACAAAATGATACAGGGGTTATTGCAGCTAACTGTCGCCACAACAATGATATTTATCGTCAATTTATCGTAAATATATTGCTGGCAGTCAGTCACTTAATAAAGACTGTCCATTCTTATCGGCATTACAAACTTGTTTCCATGCCATTAAGATTTTGACATTGGGGAGATGTACCAATGGAAAAATAAAAAAAATTAAAGTACAGCAGGAAGAGGAACTATGGCTTCAATGGATGAAATGAAGATAAACAAATCCTTTAAATTACAGGTTTGAGGTATTTTTGTGGTGCTAGAGAAACGAATAATGTTCACGGACTGTGTCAGTGAGGAGGAGGGAGATGAGGGCGCATTAACAATGCTGGCAGAAAACTGGCTGCTCTTTGCCAGGGAGGATGTAGGCATATAAAGTTTTGTCAGCCAGCCAACTTTCTTCTGGATATGCAGTTCTGGCACATTGGTTAGCCACTTTGGGAACAAAAGGCACACATGTCCCACCTACAGTTTGTGCAACCTTTCCACCGCTATGTCCTGCCCCCTACTACAGCCACATACAGCCCCTCTGCCTCTCATTTTAGACCTACCTCTAATTGTAGTATTTTTTTGCAGAAGTGAATAAAATGCCTATCTTTTACGGAAACTAGAGCAATGTGTGGATCTTGTGGATCTTTTGTGTATCGTCCAAGCTAATAAGCCTTATCGCTTACCAGTTAAAGGGATTCTAAAGGTACAATTTTTTTCCCCTAAATAGCTTCCTTTACTTTAGTGCAGTCCTCCTTCACTTACCTCATCCTTCGATTTTGCTTTAAAATGTCCTTATTTCTTCTGAGAAATCCTCACTTCCTGTTCTTCTGTCTGTAACTCCACACCGTAATGCGAGTCTTTCTCCCTGGTGTGGAGTATCGTGCTTGCCCCCTCCCTTGAGGGGGGAGGGGGCGAGCAAGAGAGTCAGGACAGATAGAGAAAGGAGCTGTGTGTTAGTGGGCGTCCTGACTCTCCTGCTCGCCCCCCCCCTCAAGGGAGGGGGTGAGCACGACACTTCACACCAGAGAGAAAGCCTTGCATTACGGTGTGGAGTTACAGACAGAAGAACAGGAAGTGAGTTTTTGTCAGACGAAATCAGGACATTTAAAAGCAAAATCTAAGGATGAGGTAAGTGAAGGATTGCACTAAGGTAAAGGAAGCTATTTAGGGAAAACTTTTTTTACCTTTACAACCCCTTTAAGTGACCGTCAGTTAATGAGAAGTCAAACAGCACTCAAAAAAAATGAATCAGTCATCCATAATGTCACTGCAAGAGGACTCCCTCTGCTTAGTTCAGCATAAGAAGTTACAAAGAGAAAATTACAGAAACAGGTAAGCCAGCTCCATAGTGTAGTATTTTTACAACTGCTTTATTAAAAAAAAAAAAAAGACTGTACAATCACAAAAACATAGATCAGTACTGCAACAAAGTTAAAAGTATCCTGTAAAAAAAATCCTGTATATCAGCCGATTTGTGCGATGATGCTTATTCGGATTAATATGGCAGTTTTTTATTATCGGTTGTCAACTTGTTCAATTTTTATGGGGCAGATCCACAGACCAAGTACCCCGGCGTATCTACTGATACGCCGGCGTACTTTCAAATTTCCTGCGTCGTATCTTTAGTTTGAATCCTCAAACCAAGATACAACGGCATCTGGGTAAGATCCGACAGGTGTACGGCGTCGTACGCCTTCGGATCTTAGATGCAATACTTCGGCGCCCACTGGGTGGAGTTCGCGTCGTTTTCCGCGTCGGGTATGCAAATTTGCGATTTACGCCGATCCACGAACATACGCGCGGCCGTCGCATTTTCTAACGTCGTCTGTAGTCGGCTTTTTCCGGCATATAGTTAAAGCTGGTATTTTTGCGGCGTATAGATAGACTTGCCATGTTAAGTATGGCCGTTGTTCCCGCGTCGAAATTTTTTTTTTTTTTTTTTTTTGCGTAAGTCGTCCGTGAATAGGGATGGACGTAACTCACATCTAAGTTAAAAATATGACGTCCTAGCGACGTCATTTAGCGCAATGCAATTTTGGAACGACGCATGCGCAGTTCATTCGGCGCGGGGACGCACTTCATTTAAATGAAACACGCCCCCTACCCGCCAATTTGAATTCCGCCGCCAGAAAAACACTATGCCGCCGTCACTTATGGCGCAAATTCTTTGAGGATTCGAAGATCCGCCAGGTAAGGTACGGCGGCGTAGCGTATCTCCGATACGCTGCGCCCATCTAATTATCTGTGGATCTGGCCCTTTATCTTTTGGATACTTTTAAACATAGCGTTAATGTATTATATGTACCTTCTCACCCTATTTGTGGCGTTATACATGTAAAATACTTGTGATCCTTTTCTTTTTGCTCAGTCTTTCATTAGATGGCATTTTTATAAAATTTGGATTCATGTTTTTTGGCAGGTGGCAACATCTTTTTTAAGCTTCTCCATATAACTTATAATGCGCAATCCTATAGTAATGGTGCCCTCTGGTGAATAGAATGTGGTAGGCTGTTGTTAAGCTATTGTATACAACAGCATGATAGACGTCCTGCCTCTGAGCACCTGATGATGTCATTTATGATGAAATGCGTAGGGTGAGCGACGACATGTGATTTAATCGTACAAACTGGTCAATACACAGAATCCTTTTACCCGACGCTTTCAATTTTGTTGCAGTACCAGTGTTCATGTGAGTGCACAGTCTGTTTTAATAAAGCGGGTACTATAAAAAATACCACGCTATGGAGCTGGCTTACCTATTTCAGTAATTTTTTTCTTTACAACTGCTTGTTAAGACATTGTCCCTCCTGCACTATATACTATATTATATAATACATACTTCCCGCAAAGTGTTTATTGCCTTAGTTGCTGATAGTTGAATGGTTCCTGACTATTCTAGTGAAGTTTTTCTGTAATTTAGGCTCAGAAAAAATGTTAGCTCTCTGTCTGTTTTCAGTGTAAACAAAATCATATGTAATGAGAGGGTTTTTTTTTTAATGATTGTGCTAAGGTTTATACATGTCTGTGAGACTCTTGCTTGCGGCACAGCAATGTACAGTGGGGATCGAAAGTTTGGGCACCCCAGGTAAAAATTTGTATTAATGTGCATAACGAAGCCAAGGAAAGATGGAAAAATCTCCAAAAGGCATCAAATTACAGATTAGACATTCTTATAATATTTCCATCATTTACACTTTCAAAATGACAGAAAACAAGAAAATGGCACCTGCAAAAGTTTGGGCACCCTGCAGAGTTAATATCTTGTACTGCCCCCTTTGGCAAGTATCACAGCTTGTAAACGCTTTTTGTAGCCAGCGTCTTTCAATTCTTGTTTGAGGTATCTTTGCCTATTCTTCCTTACAAAAGTCTTCCAGTTCTTTGAGATTTCTGGACTGTCTGTCATGCACTGCTCTTTTAAGGTCTATCCATAGATTTTCAATTATGTTGAGTTTAGGAGATTGTGAAGGCCATGGCAAAACCTTCAGTGTACGCCTCTTAATGTAATCCCCCGAGGATTTGAGGTGTGTTTAAGATCATTATCCATTTGTAGAAGCCATCCTCTCTTTAACTTCAGCTTTTTCACAGATGGCATCAAGTTACCATCCAGAATTTGCTGAAATTTTATTGAATCCATTTTTCCTTCTACTCGTGAAATGTTCCCTGTGCCACTGGCTGCAATACAACCCCAAAGCATGATTCATCCACCCCCATGCTTAACAGTTGGACAGAGGTTCTTTTCATTAAATTTGTGCCCTTTCTTCTCCAAACGTACCTTTGCTCATTCCGGCCAAAAAGTTCTATTTTAACCTCATCGGTCCACAGAACTTGTTTCCAAAATGCATCAGGCTTGTCTATATGTTCATTTGCAAAGTTCAAACGCTGATTTTTGTGGTGAGGACGTAGAAGAGGTTTTCTTCTGATGACTCTTCCATGAAGACCATATTTGTACAAGTATCTCTTTATAGTGGAATAGTGTACCACAACTCCAGTGTCTGCCAGATCTTTATGGAGGGATCGTGCAGTCAAACGTGGGTTTTGAATTGCTTTTATCACAATTCTGCGAGCTGTTCTGTCTGATATTTTTCTTGGTCTTCCAGATCTTGCTTTAACTTCCACTGTTCCTGATGACTGACATTTCTTAATTACATTCCGAACAGAGGATATTGACATCTGAAAACGCTTTCCTATCTTCTATCTCCGGGTCCTCGTAGAAGGCACAGGCTGAGTACACACTGGCTGTGCAGGGCAGCGCAGCCACAATGCAGCAAACAGCAGGCCAAACACAGAAAGGCCATCTGTGACTGCATGCAGGAGGTCAATGTTAACTGTGCAGCCATGGCCACATGCCTGTGTGACCAGTCACAGACCCTGGATGCCATGTATCAGCACATGGTAGCAGAATCTGAGGACCATGGATCGGCCATGGACATGCAGGTGACCCAGCAACACAACACCACGTCCATTGAGCAACTGCAAACAACAGCAGCAGGGATCGTGACCGAGGTTAGGAGCCTGGGTGGAATCGTGCAGGCCAACACTGCCGCCATCCAGTTTGAGGGACGCCAGAACAGGCGCCTGCAGCGCCAACACAACGCCAGTCAGAGGCAGATGCATGCGGAAACATATGGCGTGCTGACCCACATTGCCATTGCCTTGGAGGGGATGCAGGCAACATCTAGATCCATATACAGGAGCAACAGCCCAGGGGATGACCCGCCGGGATGCTCCACCCGAGTCATCGCATTGTGGAGCAGATCCCTGGGCACGAGGCATGGACCGCGGGAGTGCAAGTGACTGTCCCGAGGACAATGGCACCACGAGTGCAGCTCAGGGTCTGAGCATGTTTTATTGTGGGTGACGTGCACAGAGGCATGTGCCATGCACCTGTAAGGGCTTTCCATGGCAGACAATGGCATGGTCCAATATTTGTTTTCTTTTCACGAACCCAGACCGTGGGACATGTGTGTCACCCTCACTGATGTCACAGCAACATCGGACTGCACACGGTCAGGAGTGCAGAAGTCTCTACGGTGACTGGACACCGGTTTGCAGGGGCAGGGTTTATCCGGTGATGACAGTGCTACGGTGTGACTGGTGTGTGAGTGTGTGTATGTGTGTGTGGCAAATGTGTCCAGACAGGCACAAGGCCATTTCTGCCAGCACTACGTGTCAACTGGCAGGGGTCACCTTGGATTGTCAGGGAGAGGTTATCCCCACGACCGTGTGGATGTGGTATGAATGTTCAGCAACATCATTGGGGCCTTGGCGTGGCGTTGCTGCTCCCAAGTCCCGTGCGGTGGACTTGGGCTAAACCAATGTGAGGTGGATGTGGTGTGTGTGTGAGCTAGGGACCACAGTGGTGTGCATGCGTGCATTGTCCGTGTGCCATGATGAATGTGTGTGTTGCTGCAATTCAACGTGCAAAGATGCTTTCCACGAGGCAACTCCTGACTGCTGTTCCTTCAGCAGACGGGGTAGCCTGGGGCAGGGGGGCTGTGTGGTGCGGGGGTCAGGTCATCACATATGTCAATCTCCAGGCCCTTTCTCATTGCGTAGTTGTGCAGCATGCAACATGCACCGATGATTTGGCACACAAAGTTTGGGGAATACAACAGGGGCCCCCCCGGACTTATCCAGGCATCGGAAACGGGATTTCAGGATGCCAAATGTGCGCTCCACCACTGCACAGGTGTGTATGTGTGCAGCATTGTATCTTCTCTCGCCTCTAGTTTGGGGATTCTGGTATGGAGTCAGGAGATGGGGCCCAAGTGCATATGCCGAGTCACCTGGAAGGGTAAAGACGGGAGGATGTTAGCCGTGCATGTGCCCCTCGTGATGTCTGCATCATGGGGGCGGACAGTCATGCCTGACACCCATGTCACTCACCAAGCAGCCAGCTGTCCCTGTACACATTATTTTCGAATTCTGTTGGGATGGTGCTTTGACGGTATATGTAGCTGTCGTGGCTGGCCCTGGGGTGTTTGGCACGGACGTGCCATATGAGGCATTGGGCATCGGCTATCACCTGTACGTTGATGGAATGCCACTGCTTACGATTGTGGTATATGTGCTCTGTGGCACGGGGGGGGCGTAGTGCCACATGTGTGCAATCAATGGCCCAGACGGTGAGTGGGAATCCGACAATGCTGTAGAAATCCTGCATTGCCTTCTGCCGCAGGTGCTCATGGGTCGGTTTGATGATGTGGTGGGACATGCGTGTGGGGATTGCGGAGATGACCTGGTGCACGCATCTGCTCATGGTGGATTGTGACATCCCAGACACGACTCCACTTACGTACGTTGGAAAGGTCCACTGGCGAGGAAATGGAGTGTTGCCAGTACCCTGACCAGTGGCTGCACTGCATGTGAGCATCCCGTCTGGCTGGTGATTCCATCATGCAGGGCTGTGGCTAATTCCAGGATGGCATCAGGGATGAATCTGAAGATGCGGTACACCTCCGATTCCCCCATGCCGAAGACGTTCATGCGCGTTCGGTATATCCTCTCCTGTGCCCTCCTCCGTGCCTGTTGACGCAGTAGTGCTATGACCATGGCTGCCCCTGGCATGTTGGCATACGGATGTGTTGTCCTGCAAGTGTGGTTTCTCTGCTCGTCCGTAACGGTGCTGCTGCAGCTGCTCTCCAGCTGACCTGTGCATGTCTGTTGCCGGGTTGCACCTCATTTATGGGGAATAATTTTACGCCGGACATACAACTTACGCGCATCTCGCGTAGCATGCGCCGGGCGCACGCAGGTTCGTGATTTGGCGTATTTCCCTCATTTGCATGTGGCGCCCACCCTACGCCGGCATGCGCAAGGGTGTAGCCTGTTATTAGGCGCAGGTTGGTTCGTGGGTCTTTTACACACATACGCCAGCGCACATTGGCCCTTACGTCGGCGTAACGTGCTATACATCGGCGTAAGTGCTTTGTGAATCTGGGCCAATCTCTCTACTCCCCTGTTAGAATGGGGATCTGCTTTGTTTACACTGGAAGATCCCCATTCTGTCACTCTGTGGAGCGATGGCAGGTCGCCGACGGACATTGCGGCCGCCAGCCACACGCATCGGCTGTGGCGGCATGTGCAAGCCTGCTATAGCTATTGCAAGGAGCGCCATATTGGTACTGTAGAGCCAAATTGGGGAATTAACCTTTAGTTGCCGTTTTAACCTGTGTGTGTTACCTTTTGTGCCTGTACCTAGGCCAAACATTCCAGGGTATGTAAACTTTTGATCAGGGCCACTTGGGTAATTTCTGGTATTATTTAAAAAGGAGCTAAGCAACTGTGTAATAATAAATGGCCTCATATGATCACTATCTTTAAATAAAAGACAGTTTTTTGGCATGATCAGTCATATTTTCGATATCAATGCCAAAATGTCATGATTTCTGCCTGGGTATGCAAACTCTTGAGCACAGCTGTATAACCTTATGGTCATATGCGCTCTGGTAAGGTTATCTGTTTATTGCTGGCTGATTCTCCACTTTTGAAGATCTTTTTTGCACTGTACATCCACATTGTTTGGTTTTGCATGGTTATTGCTGTGGCATTTTTTTGAAGCTTTATGTATGCTGTGATCACATTTTTCCACGGGTGAGTGGGAAATTTTCACTATTTACCCTCATATTACTCTTTGGATGTACAGTACTTCACTATAGCGTTCATACTGGGCTGCGGGAATGAAGCCGTGTGAGTTCAGCTGAACTCGCACGATTTCACGTCCGTTTGTCAGTCCCGATTTTTTGCTGTGATTACAGAGACATCTGTGCAGGTTTCTGCACAGATGTCAATGTAAATCGCAGGCCGAAATTGCAAAAAGTAGTACAGAAAAACATTTTTGAAATCGGTGCAGTGCTGCAGATACAGCGTCGCACGGATTAGGACGGTGCCATTTCCAGCAATTGCTGGCAAATTCTGCCGATTTGACATGTCAAATCGCATGTCAAAACGCACCAGTGTGAACCAGGGCGAACCAGGGCTGAAATCTAGAAGCTGATTATACATATATATCTATATATATATAGATATCTATATATATATAGTTTACACACTGAATTCATATATTATAAGTATTTTTATCTAAATTGGACGTGGACTCATCCATTTGCTTTTTAGATTTATTTGTGTCAATTCTTTAGGAGCGCTGTACCTTTGGGTTTTATTTTTGTTTGGTATTGCGTATTCACAATATTTGTGCTAGCTGCTTTCTTTTTTACCTAAGTGTGGTATTTGTATATCATTTATTGGCACTGTTTTTTGGATACAAATTATCTGCAGCTGGGTATATATCACGTCATGGATATCTTTGAGTACAGGGCTAATTGTAACCTCAATACAGATGGGGTTTTTGATGGTGACACTCAAGAGGGAAAGGATTTAAGTGGTTTGTTTGTGAGACTAAAGAATTCAATGATTTCTCAAGTACACACAAGGTGGGCAATTGCCTTTTTGAAGAAAAATATTGCAGAGCAGATGGTCCCAAGCAATTTAGGATGGGATGTAAACCCCCAGAAGGCAGAGATTGAGATAAGTGAATGGTTCCAGTACTTCAATAAAGCTAGAATACAATTTCTACAATTTTTTGGTAGGGAAGAAAAATGTAAATAGACCTTATTAGATTAGGAAACTGTTTCCATAAAGTAAAAATGTATTACTCAAGTCCAGTGATGAATATCATAAAAGGTCATAGTCCGTAAGAAAAAAAAAAGGACTTTGAACAAAGGTTAAAAAAATAAATAAATATACTGCCTATATATATATATATCACAGAAATATTATGGATTTCCATACAATTGTGTTTAAGTGGCAGGAGAATTTGGTGCAGAATCAATCATCAGAAAATGGTGATGGCCACTTGGGGGATGGTCAAGATAACTAGAGGGACAGCCAGCTGCAATAAATGAAGAAAGGGGCAACCATCTTAGGAGAACCTATTATATATCCCCCCAAAGGATGAGGCCCCCAAAAAAACAAGTGAGTTATTACAAATGCCCTAAACAGTCTCCTAGAAAATATAATTGGAGGATTTAATATACAACCACGATTCCAAAAAAGTTGAGACACTGTGTAGAATCTGAATAAAAACAGAATGCAATGATTTGCAAATATAATAAACCCATATTTTATTCACAATAGAAAATAGAAAACATATCAAATGTTTAAATTGAGATAATATACCATTTTACCATAAGAAAAAAATAAGGCAATTTTAAAATTGATGGGAGCAACACATCTCAAAAAAGTTGGCATGGGGCAATAAAAAGCTGGCAAAATAAGTGGTACTAACAAGGAAGAGCTGGACGAACATTTTGCAACTAATTAGGCAGATGCCAACAGGTCAGTAACATGATTGGGTAAAAAAAGATCTTAGAGAGCCACAGGGGTTGATCTTCTAAAGTGCATTAGCCCTCTGCAAGTGCAGTTGCTCCAGAGCTTAGAAAATGAGCAGAAGCTGTGCTGACTCTCATCATCCAATCATGTGCAAGCAAAAAATATTTATTCTCCTTGCACGTGATAGGGTATTTTTTGCAAAGTGAAGCCTTATCTAATTTACTGAGTTCTTGAGCAACTGCACTTGCAGAGGGCAACTGCATTTTGCAAAGTGCTGAGGTCAGTGCATTGAGTCAATGCGTGGCTTGCCGTAGCACTCGTAGTGCGCATGCTCATGAAATACGTTGCTTAGCCTATGATGTCACCCTTCCTCGTCATCCTTCCATCTGAGCTTCACGCCCCATTTTAAGTTTCTCCACTGCAGCCAGCTTTTCAACACAGCGTGTATACATAGCGCTCCCGTATGATAAACTAAGGAAGCAGATCGTCACCGATGGACTTTTTTTGGGCATCTTCTTCCGGTTGCTGATGGTGGAATATTGTTAGGAAAATGGCGCTAATGCAGTCTGCTGACACAATCAGAGCTAATGCTTTCTGGGGGGATCCTTGTTGTTAGATCAGCGCAGTGGCAATGTCTTCAATAAATTTTAGGAAGGTGTTGGGTGTTTCTGTAGATTTTCTGTGATAGGTAATGCATTATACAAGGCCAAATAAAAAAAGTAAATTTAAACTTTTTTATACCAGAAGAGAGACTTTTGTGTATATAGATAGGGCTGCAACATTTGATCATTTAAAGCCCCCCCATGAATGTATTGTATTCGTGGATAGTTCCACTGAGGTGTCATCATGGATGTTGGACATGATGCAAAAATCTTTCCTATGCCTCCACTTTACAGCCAACACTTCCTCGTTCCTCAAGCTTGTCGATTTCCCCCTTTGTAGCCTTGTGGTGACTAGACTCTGTGGGAAGCCCTTTCTGTTTATTCTTGCTGTACCGCAGGCCAAAGTATTGAGATATAGGTGGTGGAAAAGGGGCAAACTAGTATAATAATTATCCATATAAATGTGATACCCTTTTTGCAAGAGTGGGAATACCAACTCCCAGACAATTTTTCTGCTTATTCCCATGTACGGTAGACATTCAAGAGGGCTAGAGCTGGATGTCTTTGCCTTTGTACGCACAGAAGGAATGCACATATCTAATGGAGCTTTCACAGAACTTGTTAAGCTTCAGTTCATACCTCCCCCTTTTACTGGGGATATACTGCTTGATTCCCAGCCGGCCTGTGAAATGGACCAGGGATTCATCTACAGAGATGTTCTGGTCAGGGATATAAAGTTCAGCAAACTTCTAAGAGAAAAAATCAATTAGGGGTGAATTTTACATAATTTATCAAAGTCGGGAAGATTTCGGGGGGGGAGGGGCACTGCGAGTTATCACTGAAATGCAAGAAGCGCATTATAATTTCATAGCGGGACCTGAACATGACAGATGAAAAAATTGGCATGTGGTGGATGGGTTTGGTAGACCAATATGTATGCACTTAATTTTTTTTTTTTGCAAGCCCCATGTTGATCGTAAGGCCTAAAAACAATTTAAGCTCTTCTATTGTTAGGGGTCTCCATTTAAAAGGGAGGGCATAGCTTGAGCTGGGGTTGTTTTCTATGAATTGACAGGCAAAAAGATTGGTTTGGTTTTACGATGCCTTAAACTAATTCATCTGGGAATAATAAATAGTAAAAATCGATTTCAGAGAAACCTTTGGGGTTGACCTGCACACCTGGCTGTGCTGTAAAAGGGGGGTTGTGGCTGAACCTGTGCTAGAAGGCAGCCACAATGGGTTTGTCAAGGTATTCGGAAGCTGGGTTTGGGCCCTAATTCTTTGGCGTGAAATTCCAGCACTTGTAATGGGCTTCTCCTCCTGGGGTCTAGAAGCGCTTGTACTGGGCCTCTCCTCCTGGGGTCTAGCACTGTTAGCAATTGCCGATTGGCCATTGGGATGTCTGGCGCTGCTGGTAGCTGCCTGGTCTTCAGACCATCTTCTTTTTGGACAGACTACTTCTTCCTCTGATTTGGATGCCGATGTACTGCCTTCGACTGGCTCATATTCAGAACCAGAATCGGAATCAGAACTGTAACTGGGAGGTGATAGCCCCCCACTGATCTCATCATCAGACTCCGTATTTGATATGCCTGTTCTGGAGTGTATACTTTTCCGGACATAGTGGCTGTATGACGGGTGACACTGATGGACTGCATGTCTGGGGCTTATGGGCTGAACATCAGGGACTAATGGGATTAACATCAGGGGCTAATGGGCTGCACGTCTGGGACTAATGGACTGCACATCAGGGATTAATAGGCTGTAGGTCAGGCACTAATGGGCTGCACGTCAGGAACCAATGGGCTGCACATAGGTAGTAATTGGCTGCACAGACAGGTAATCTGATGGGCTAAAGGGACAGGTACTCCTGATGGGATCACAGGACAGGTACTCCTGATGTTATGACAGGTACTCAGACGGGATGACAGGTACTCAGATGGGATGACAGGTACTCTGACGAAATGGATGATGACAGGTACTCAGATGGATCACAGGTACTCTGAGCCCAGACAGGTACTCAGATGCGATGGATGGATGACAGGTACTCAGATGGGATGGATGGATGACAGGTACTCAGATGGGATGGATGGATGACAGGCACTTTGATGAGCTCAGACAGGTACTCGGGGGGAATAATGACAGGTCCTCTTTATTCAGGGGGGCAGTCTGAGCACAGTAATATCACAGTATTGTGGTAACTCACTATTTACCGCAATCTCCTCCTCACACTGAATCGGTGAGCCAGTAGAAGAACCCAGTAAAAGCCGTGGTTTGTTGACATTTGTAACCGGCTGTGATTGGACACAGTCGATCACGTGGTAAAGAGACAATTTCATTGACTCTTTTCCCTGATCGGGGAGGGGTTGTGTCCCAAGGGACACGCCGGATCCCCAATTACCGTGCTGCAGGCCACCGGTTGCCCACTGTAATGGAGGATGTCATATGACGCCCACCAAGGATGGGAGAGACCATCTGCAGATGTTATATTACTATACGCCAGTAATGGCTCTGCATTAAAAACAGGGATGATTCTGTGGTAGACATCACTGCATGGGCTCAGGAATACTTCCAAAAATCACTGTCTGTGAACACAGTTCACTGTACCATTTAAAGATGCAAGGTAAAGCTCTATCATGCAAAAAAATAAGCCATAATGAAGCATGATCCAAAAATGCTGCCGTCTTCTCTGGGCCAAAGCTCATTTAAAATAGCCTTTTGTAAAGTTGAAAAGTGTTCTGTGGTCAGAGGAATTGTCATGTGTCATTCTTTTTGGAAAGCATGAACGCCGCATCCCCTGGAGGGACTTTCTGGCTTGTTATCTGCGTTCTCTGATGGTATGGGGGTGCATTAGTGCGTATAGAATGGCCTGCTTGCACATCTGAAAAGGCACCATAAATGCTGAAAGATATATTCAGGATTTAATATAATATATGCTTCCATTCAGATTACATCTTTTTAAGGGAAGACCTTGCATATTTCAGCAGGATGATGCTAAAGCGCATACTGCATCTATGATATCAGTATGGCGTCGTAGTAGAAGAATCCTGGTGCCTGCCTGAAGTCCAGACCTTTCACCAGTTGAAAATATTTGGTGCATCTTGAAACAATAAATATGAAAAAGAAGACCCAGAACTGTTGAGCAGTTAGAATCCTATATCAGGCAAAAATGGGACAGCATTCCGCTCCCAACTGGTCTCCTCAGTTCCCAGACATTTAACAAGTGTTGTTAAAAGAAGAGGGGATGCTACACTATGGTAAACATGGCCCTGTCTCAGCTTTTTTAAGACGTGTCTGCCATCAATTTAAAAATGACCTTATTTTTTTCTTAAAATGGTACGTTTAAACATCTGATATATTTTCTATTGTGAATTATCCCCCTATACGTCTGCACTTTGAAAAGGGATATCTCGGTACGAGGTATCCAGCTCTTCAGGGGGCGGTCTGGTTAACGATAATGCTGGTCTCTGCTGCGGATTCACCGCAAAATCCCCGTTATCGGTGGTGGGAAAGGCCCCCTCCTCCCGCTACTCTCCCACGCCCTTCACTGCTTACCGGAGCCTTTTAGTCTAAATATGAGATCTGAGGTCTTTTACATTCCTTGTAATAGGAATAAAAGTGACCCAAATTTATTTTTTAAACAGTGTAAAAATAACTAAAATCAAGTAAAATAAATAATAAAAAAAGTTTTAAAAGGCCCCGTCCCGACGAGCTTGCGCAGAAGCAAACGCAGACGTGAGCAGCGCCCGCATATGAAAACGGTGTTCAAACCACACATGTGAGGTATCACCGTGATCGTTAGAGCGAGAGCAATATTTCTAGCCCTTGACCTTCTCTGTAACTCAAAACATGCAACCTGTAGAATTTTTTAAATGTTGCCTATGGATATTTTTAAGGGTAAAAGTTGATGCCATTCCACAAGCGGGTGCAGTTTTGAAGTGTGACATGTTGGGTATAAATTTACTCAGCGTAACATTATCTTTCACAATATAAAAAAATTTGGCTAACTTTACTGTTGTCTTATTTTTTTATTTAAAAAAGTTTTTTTTTCCAAAAAAAAGTGCATTTATATGACTGCTGCGCAAATACGGTGTGACAAAAAGTATTGCAATGACCGCCATTTTATTTTCTAGGGTGTTAGAAAATGTTTGGGGGTTCAAAGTAATTTTCGAGGAAAATGTAGATTTTGCACTGCGTCCCAACATTTTTAAAATTGGGGTTGTACTAGGAATAATGGTTACACTATGCCATAATGAGGCAGTCAGAGAAGGAAGTTATAGCACCCCAAGAGGTGAGAGAATCCTTTTATATAACAGGTTTGAGCCTCTCTCCAGAGACAATGGGGCTTATTTACGAAAGGCAACTCCACTTTGCACTACAAGTTCTCATTTTTCTCCTAGGGCCACTAAACGAGGTAACGAACCAAAAGAGGCTCCAGAGGGTGGAGGAGAATGCGGTCTTAAAAGAAGCCGGGTTTAACCGATGGTGGTATTTTTAATCTTAGTAAAGCTCAAATAATCTTAAATCAAATTAAATTAAACAAATAATCTTAAATCAAGGGCTTAAAAATGCTCCACCCCAAAAAAATTTAAATTTTTAGATGTTTATTGACATTCAAGATTTGTACAAAAAATAAACGTCAAAAGATATTTGATCTCTAATCCTGTCAGAAGAGATAAACTAATTACAGAATCGATTAGGCACACAAGCTTATGAAATGCCTTTCTGTTTAACACCCTTGTGAATATTGTTCCTTCAATTGCAATGTTTAAGGATTTGGTGTTAAAAGATCTTGATTCCATGAAGTTAAAAAGACTTAATACTAACAATTCTTTGGAGGAAGGTGTTAAGTAGTTGTGGGCACATTAGGAAATGTTGCTGTACGTCCTGTACAACAGTAGTTGTGCATAAAACTGACTATGTGACTGAGGAGTATTTTCTGACCGTGATTCATACATTCTTTGAACAATACTCCTACAGAAGCTTATAAGAGGGAATTGCAGGTAATAATCAATCCTTCAGCTACTCACATTCCAGTCATGTATTATTTACTAAAAGTTCATAAAAATCCAGTTAATACACCTGGTATCCCTATCATTGGTGCAATCGATTCCATACTGTTAGGATTCAGAGGATGTCATTAATATCATAAATAGGCTAATTAAGTTTGGAATACAAAGAGATAAATATAGGGCCTATTTACAAACCAAACCACAAACCTAAGGCGCCATTTTTTTTAGCTATGTGACTATAATTAATACGTTTCGTCTTGGAAGTAAGGATACTTATCTGGGTGTGTTAACATTCTGAAATTAAAAAAGAAACAAATATTTCCAAAAAGGAGCCTTCTGACATATCACATGCTGAGATACTGTACTTTGCAAACTAAAATTCATTTTCAGGTCTTGAAAAAAAGGATGAGATTGGATCACTGGGTTAGATTTGTAAAACTCCACCAACAGAACAGTCCAGTCAATAATTTCAGTCTAACACGAAAGCATAGTTTTTTGAATAGTAACAGTCTAAGATTGAATTCAGGCTTCCAAAACACGTAATTTTTGTACAAAACATGATTTATATTTTAATGTGCTATTTAAAAGAAAGAGAAAAAAATGCTGAACACCAAATGAAGAAATAAAAAATGTATGTATAACCCTTTTTTTGTTTTGGATAGAATGGAGAGCCATCCAATCCTTGACTTTTGGCAACAGATTATACGCTGGAACAAACAAATCAAAGATACTGCATTGGACTTGAACCTCACAGCTTGCTTACTACTACATATAAACTACATATAAACTCCTACTCAATTTGAAAGTATAAGAGATTGCTTACTAGACATCTCCTAAACACAGCCAAGGCCCTCACCCCAATATACTGGAAATCCACGTTTCCGTGTTCCAACAGTTAACGATTGGTTTGAACAGGTCAATACCATTCATAAAATGGAGGAAACCTTAGCCATGTACAAAGAAACAACTACCAATTTTCACAAGATGTGGAAACACTGGTTGCGCTTCAACAGTTCTGATGACCAAAGCTAATGTATAAATCTTATTCATATATCCATAACAAGGAAACAAGCTAATGCCCTTATAACATTAAATCCTATAATCTACACTACCAGGCCATAACTTTACTGGTCAATTATTTTAAATTGTAATTTATATATTAGTATTACAATTTTATTGTTCACAAAAACCTGCTGTCTTCCCTACTACCCCGCTCAACATGATTTATAATATCCTTTTATATCCTTTTTATATAGAGCAAGATGCACAATGCTTTTTCCCAATTTATTATTTTAACTGTTTACATCTCCTTTTGTTTTCATATTTCTGTAAACTGACATAAATACTCAACCTGTATTTGTTGTATGCTGTGATGTCACTTTGTCATTTTTCATAAACTCTCAATAAATTTTGATTGTGATAAAAAAAAAAAGAACAGAGAAAGGTTAGAACCCCTTTTAGGTTTTACTACTATCCAGGGCTCCATCAGAGAGAAAAACAACAACAATAAAATGCTGACAGGGGTTCTAGCAGCCCCATATGTAACCTTAAAAAATATATATATATACAGGCATACCCCACTTTTAAGTACACAATGGGACCGGAGCATGTATGTAAAATGAAAATGTACTTAAAGCGAAGCAATACATTTTTTCACTTCTAGGCTGTAGTGTGGGTGCCAGGGGCTATAGTGTGGGTACCAGAGGCTGTAGTGTGGGTGCCAGGGGCTATAGTGTGGGTACCAAAGGCTATAGTGTGGGTACCAGAGGCTGTAGTGTGGGTGCCAGGGGCTATAGTGTGGGTACCAGAGGCTGTAGTGTAGGTGCCAGGGGCTATAGTGTAGGTGCCAGAGGCTGTAGTGTGGGTGCCAGGGGCTGTAGTGTGCGAGTCAGGGGCTGTAGTGGGGATGTCAGGGGAACACTCACATGTAAATAAGCTCATCGGATGCAAGGGGGGCCGCTCCAATCCATCCCCCGGACATCGCGCTGTGCACAGAGGACAGTGTTGTGGAGAGGCTGGATGGCATTCTGTGGCTGACAGGGAAGCCGGAAGAACCACTGAGTGGATGTGATGTCACTGGAGGTGGGGACGCGGCCAGGATACAGGAAGAGCACACTGGAACAGGGCAGGCTACGTGTTTAAAGCTTCAGTTTCCGTCTAGTGCAGGTGCATGGAGCGGGAATATTTGTACTTTTGAGGCACTTTACATACATTCGCGGGTATGTCCGTACTCGCGAGTGTACGTAAAGTGAGTGTCCGTAAAGCGGGGTATGCCTGTATATATATCTGTCTCTGTTGCTGGAAGAGAAATTTTCACTTGCTTCCTGTCCTGGGGACAACTTTTTTACCAGGTGAAAGAATCTCTCCAATGCAGCCTCTGAGGGCAGTAAAACCTAAAAGCAGTTCTAATTCTTCCCCACTGTATTCATCGAAGTAAAAAAAGATGTTTGGCTCTAGAAACACTTCAAATTAGCATGTGTAGGAAAAGGAAACAAATGTAACCAGGCCAAGTTTAGAGTGACTTTCAGTTTTCTGTGTAGATGTGTTGTAGTTCGGTATGACTAGGTATAAAATGTCCTACACCCAGTAACTAACCTCCTAAGGCCTCTTTGCTGAAAGGGTCTAGGCCAATAACATTATGATATACTGACATTTCTGACTGGATAATATGTTTCATGGATTAATTTACTCCCACATAACTTCAAAACATTATTACTTACTTGTAATCACAATTTATATAACATCATCTGAAATGAACTCAGTCATTAATGGCCTTTTACAGAGCTTGTAATATTTCTTGTGAAAACTAGTGATCCCCCCTTCTTGAAACTATGTATCTGTTTAATGGCTTGAAATTTATACTGCTTCTCATATGTTTCTCATCATCATAAAAATGTGTCACTACTGGGGACTATAGTCCTCAAGATTTAAACAAGCATTTTACTGGATACAATGCATAAAGAAGTGTCGGCTCAAATTTTTTTTAATGAAAACAATTGCTATTAACCACTTCCATACCGGGCCTATTCTGGCACTTCTCTCCTTCATGTAAAAATCATAATTTTTTTGATAGAAAATTACTCAGAACCCCCAAACATTGTATATATATATACGTTTTTTTAGCAGACACCCTAGGGAATAAAATGACGGTCATTGCAACTTTTTATCTCACACGGCATTCGAAAAATTATTTTTCAAACGCCTTTTTTTGGGAAAAAAATACGGTTTAATGAATTAAAAAATAACAAAACAGTAAAGTTAGCTCAATTGTTTTGTATAATGTGAAAGATGATGTTACGCCGAGTAAATAGATACCTAATATGTCATGCTTAAAAATTACGCGCACTCATGGAATGGCGCAAAACTTCAGTACTTAAAAATCTCCATAGGCGACGCTTTACACTGACCCCCGCCACCTACCTGACACATACACTGACTCCTGACACCTACCTGACACATACACTGACCCCCGACACCTACCTGACACATACACTGACCCCCGACACCTACCTGACACATACACTAACCCCTGACACCTACCTGACACATACACTGACCCCCGACACCTACCTGACACATACACTGACCCCCGAACACCTACACTGACCCACCTGAATCCTACAGTAGGCGTACTTCCTGCACTACTCACACTTCTCACACCCCCCCTCCCCACAGCTCGGTGCAAATCCAGAGGAGGTAAGTATAACATGTTTGTTATTTTATTTTTATTTTTTAAACAAGCCTTTAAAATCACTGCCCGGTTTGTATTAGGGAGCTTCTCTCTCTCTAATTCTCATTACCATTGAAAGTAAGATAAAAAAAAATAAACATTTTGAGTACCACCAGGATAGGAATCATAGGTGTGCGCAGCCTATTGCATTAATTAGGGTGTGCACCCCAATGCTGAAACACAGACCAACAGAGGCAGTGGCTAGGGGTGTACACATGTCGCAGCTGTGATGCTATGCTTCGCAGAAAACCACATGTACGATAAACGAGTCCTTAATTTTTGTTTTCAAATATTTTTCAAATATTTTTTTGATTTCATTTTTTTTTTTTATTATGATGTTTTATTATTTATTTTTTTACATTTTTTAACTGACATTTTGGGTGGGCTTTGGTGAAATATCAGGGTTCTAACAGACCCCTGATGTCCTACATTTAAGACTGAGAAAGAGGACAGGATGGAGGTGCAGATGCTAGAGCTGATCCTGCTGCAGCGCAGAAGGAGGGAGGGAGAGGAGGAGAGGCCTAAAGTGCTGCAGTGGGAGGAACAAGAGGATGGGTATCTGCAAAAAGGCAGTAGAGCCGGCCCTCCTGCTTATCATTGGCCCTGACGCACAGGTTGATTAGGTTGTGCCCAGGCACACCTTGTGCACGCCTATGATAGATAAAGTGGAAATCTTCCAACTGGGGCACTTGTTCCCATGGCAGCATGGCAGGAGATATCCTCTCAATTCCTCTTGAGTCAACAGGACAGGAAGTGAAAGCAAACCCTATATTGAGACACAAATGGCAAACAAAAAGAAAGGAAAGTGTTTTTTACTCTCCTCTACTCATCATTATTAGTTACCCTTTCTCTTTATTTACAGCCTTTTTTATACTGTTTTTGTTATCCAGTTTTGCAAGAGATCCTATAGTACTTTCCTGAGTACTCAAATCTACTTACAGCTCTCAGTACTTTCCTGAGTACTCAAATCTACTTACAGCTCTCATACTTTTTTAATAAATTGGTCAGCCAAGACCTCTTGGAATAATCTGCTTGGAGTGTGTTAGAATTTAAGCTTTGTATTATACTGTAAATTCTCAATATTTGTTCAAATAAAGGGATTGAGTTAAAAAACAAATTTTTAATGACAAGAGGTTGACATTGGTAGTTTTTAACCAAAGGCCCCAGCTCTGAGAACGATGGACCACCTATGCCTCTCTCACACTAACCTTTCTAACAACAATGCTCACACTAATACTTCCTATAAACTCAACCCTCAAATTAACCATCCATAATGTAAGCCCAACCTTTGTTTGCATACTTACCTCTTTTGTTTCTGGATTCACTGCACCAAAGATCAACTTCTCTGTGGCAAAAAGGATTCCAACACTGCAATCTACAATTCAAGGAATGTACAGTATATCACTAGTTAATGTTAAACAATAAACAAATATCTTATCCACCATTTGGTCTTGACACCATATTAAAAATTACTTTTTGTGAACCTGGCTATTTCAAAAGCTCACAAAGACTTAACATATTACTTTTTTTCAGAGTTATGCAGCCACCTGTCATATATTGAAAATATATGTTTGACCCTCTTCATGAAATACATTTCTAACAGTGTTAACAATATCTCAGATTTCCTTTAAAGGCCTAATAAACATTTACCGGTATATGAAAGAATTACTAATGCCGCGTACACACGATCGGTCAAACCGGTGAGAACGGTCTGATGGTCCGTTTTCATCAGACCAAACCGATCGTGTGTAGGCCCCATCGGTTATTGATCCATCGGTTAAAAAAATCAATCTTGTTTTAAATTTAACCGATGGATACCTAACTGATAGAAAAAAAACGATCGTTTGTAGGCACGTCCATCGGTTAAAAATCCTTGCATGCTCAGAATCAAGTCGATGCATGCTTGGAAGCATTGAACTTCGTTTTTTTCAGCACGTCGTTGTGTTTTACGTCACCGTGTTCTGACACAATCAGTTTTTTAACCGATGGTGTATAGGCAAGACTGACCATCAGTCAGCTTCATCGGTTAACCGATGGAAAAATCCATCAGACCGCTTTCATCGGATGGACCGATCGTGTGTACACAGCATTATAAGAAAAATACTTGTCAAAATTTTTATTTTCGGTACTGTTATTTTACATAAATTGTTCCTACTTATAACTACAATCCACTATCAGGTCTTCCAAGATTGTGTGTAACTTCCTAAGTAAGAAATAACTTATACTCCCCCAACTTACACATGACAGCACTTAGATCTTGGAGTTAGCGATTCAGACATACAGCGCTACATTACAAGTTTTAGAAGCTGATCAAGACAACACTGTAGTCCAGGAAAGGTAGGAAAAGCCTATTTAAAGTCCTTTATGTAATGAATATGAACACATGATTTTATCTAGTGAGGGAAAAGTGCGGATTTGTTTTTAGCAGTGCATTCTTCTGTGATAGGTGAAATTTGGATTATAGGATTCATAAAATTGCAATTGTCAGTATATTCCGTTGGGATATGTAGAGAGGAATTCTTTTATGAAAATTATATATTTTCCCATCCTTTATTTTAATTAGCTAAAAACTCCATCTTAGTTTCTTAGATGTACAATACCTTGCAATCCTCAATTCTCCTGTAGTTATAAAATTGGTGAGATCTGGCTGCCATTTTTACAGATGCTGAAATAAAAAAAAGGGGCACGGAAAACTGTTAGGCCTCGTACACAAAACCGAGTTTCTCTGCAAAACCCAGCAAGAACCTTGCTGGGAGATATTTTTTTGCTCCTCATTCTCAAACGCGGTGACATACAACACATACAACGGCAGGGAAAGTTCAATTCCACTGGCTAAACTCTTGGGGCTTTTGCTAATTTCATGTGTTTGCGTGTTAAATAAAAGTTTGGTAAGAGACAATTTGCACTTTTCAGTCTTTTACTGCTTTAAAAATGTGTTATCTCCATTACAAATGCTACTTTTACATCCGTCTCATACTTTAATCTGAGCAAGCGCGGGTTTCTTAGCATACAGACGTTCGAGTTTCTCGTCGAAAACTAGCCCGACCAAAAACTCGACGAGCCAAATCAGACTCCCGTTGAGGAAATAGAGAACTTGCTCTCTTTTTGGCTCGTCGAGGTTCTTGACAGTTTCCTTGACCAAAATGTACACACAACCGGTTTCCAGATGAGTTGCACTGTATGCCTCAGGAGCCACTGCGGCATTATAATACAAATACATTTGTTTTATTGTTAAAAATTATTACATTATTTATTTTATGTGTAGATTGAACATGTGTCTGCACTACAAAAATGCAGGTAGTTTTCCTATGTTTTTTATGTGCTCTGGTCACACTAGAATGGAGCCTTTGGGTATGGTTTGTTGTATGAATTTTTCTGCAAAAGGACCAGAGCTGTGCTAAAGTCTTCATCTCTCTTTCTATTGCTATGCACCACATCTCAGCTGAGGTGCAAAGAAATGAAAGAAATTTCACTCAAAAGCTACATACATACAATCCGACTTCCATCGGACAAATCCAAGGATTTTTGTCCCAAGGGCGTTGGCCGTGAACTAGTTCTGCATACAGACAGCAGAACATTTTCAGCCAACATACACCAAACCTTGTGGGTTTTCAGCTCTTTACCACCACCCTTTGTGCAACTTCTGCTATTGTTGTCTGATGTTTAGCATTGATTCGGAGCATGCATGTTTGTACTTTGGATTTTAGTCTGACAGATTTGTGTACACATGATCGGATAGTCCGACGGAACACATTTGTTGTCGGACAATTTGAGAGCATGCACAGCCAACATTTGTTGTGGGAAATTCCGACAACAATTGTCCGATGGAGCATACAGACGATCAGATTATCTGACAAAACATATCTGTCGGACAATTGTTGTCAGAATATCAGATAGTGTGTACGGGCCTAAAGTTTTAAAATGTAAGACGCCACACTTACATGTTACTAGTCTACTCAGATTTTTTTTTCATGTGTGGTTATTGTAAATGAGCCACCTTACAAGTAAAAAAAAACCTGCAATTTTTTTAATTAATATTGTTCCTATTTAACCCATTGTCAACCCTTAACAATATTTGGCTACAAGTAGTGTTGAGCGGAATACGCCATATTAGATTTCGCGATATATCACAAATATATAGCCAAATATTCGTGAAATATTCGCTAAAATCGAATATTCGTGATATTTTATAAAAAAAAAATATTTTGCGAAATTTCGCTAATGCGAATGCGAAACTGATTGCGAAATTTCGCTAATGCGAATGCGAAATTTATTGCGAAATTTTGAAACATTAAATTTCACCTGCCCTTTGGAAAAAGTGTGGTTTTACGTAATGGACCCTGCAACTAACAAGGTATTAATAAAATAAATACATTATTATATAGATTTGAGGGTTTACTTTGACCAATTTGTATATTGATTAGTTTAATAAATATTGAATAACCATAGATTTGGAAAATACAAGTAAACCGTTTACGTTGACATCTCTTAAATGTCTTTATGTTAAACAGTTATTATTCTCATTAAAGAGGTGAAATGCAAATGATGATGACACGGGACAAAAGATGGAAAATTCTTTGAAGATGTGATACACTGGAAAAACGCACAGAAACACTCCACTCTCTCCTATGACAACTGTGGTAGGAGAACTCTGATTGGCTCTGATGCAAAAGAAGGGCGGAGAAAGTATTTGCGAATATTCGGAAATCGAATATTCGCGATTGCGAATATTCGGCAACATAAAAGGATCGCCTCAGCTTAGCTACTCGGCCCAGGGTCTCTAATCATACCAGCAATGCTTTTAGACGTCGATGGAGATCACTAGGATGTGATCTGTTTTAAAAATAAAATTGAAAAAATACGAATATTCGGAATAGCGAATATTGGCCGCGAAATTCGAGTTATTCGCGAATATTCGAATATGCCATATTTGTAACGAATATTCGCAATGCAAATATTCGTGAGCAACACTAGCTACAAGTTGTATAAACAAATTGTATACAGCATGTTTAAAAATTCATGTGAAAAAATATATTTAATTAAGGTAGTTGTTACAACACATGTGAGCAATATGAGCCAGATTAAACTGACTAAATAAAAAGAGCATATAATATAATATATTAGGTGGAAAAGAAGAAAAACAAAGCAAAATACATTTTTTATGAAGTTTCATAAACAGTACTAATCCAAACATCTTTATTTTATGGGCTGGAAATGTAGAGGAATAATAAAAAATGTATTTTTCTTATTAAAAGTAAAACATACAGAGTTCTGATTAAAATGTATTACTAAAAGAGAGACTCTGTAATGACTCTCCAGGATATTGGAACAGTAGGGAATCATATAAAAACAGCCAATATTTAATCTTCAAAAGATTTATAGATTCTAGATCAAAAACATAGAGTTAAGCCAGCTTTTTTTCCTAACTATTAAATAGATGCATACTTGTATGGGTGTGGGAAACTGCTGTAACCTACTGAAGCAATATAACCTAAACCATGTTTATACACTGGAAGCCTTGCCTTAAGGGAAAGAATATATAATATATACTTATTGTGTGTGTGTGTATATATATATATATATATATATGCAGCAGATCACTTAACCACTTAAAGCGGTGGTTCCCCCTTAAAAACAACTTTTTTTTATTCCACTGCCCCCCCACATTACAATCGAATTAAGGCTCTCCCCTGTCGCGTAAGCCGCGTCACGATTGGCGAAAGGAGCCGAACGGCGATGCGCATGCGCAGTATAGCGCCGACTCGCCGTTCGGCTCCTTTCGCCAACCGTGACGCGGCTTACGCGACAGGGGAGAGCTCGTTTTTGGGCAAAACGTCAATCAACAGCATGTGAGGAACGCCCACTCCCGCGGGACTCGCAACCCGGATGCACGGGTGAAGATGCTGTATCAAGGTATGTACAGCAGCAAAAAAATAATAAGAGCCTTAATTCGATTGTAATGTGGGGGGGCAGTGGAATAAAAAAAAGTTGTTTTTAAGGGGGAACCACCGCTTTAAGCCCCGTACCATTTGTCTGGCCACAGATCACTTAACCACTTAAGCCCCATACCATTTGGCTGGCCAAAGACCAGGCCACTTTTTGCGATACGGCACTGCGTCGCTTTAACTGACAATTGCCTGGTCATGCGACGTGGCTCCAAAACAAAATTGACATACTTTTTTCCCCACAAATAGAGCTTTCTTTTGGTGGTATGTGATCACCTCAGCGTTTGTTTGTTTTTGCGCTATAAGCAAAAATAGAGCATCAATTTTGAAAAAAAAGCAATATTTTGTACTTTTTGCTATAATAAATATCCCCCTTTTTTTTAAAAGCAAATGTTTTCTCTGTTTAGGCTGATATGTATTTTTCTACATATCTTTGGTATAAAAAAATCACAATAAGCATATATAGATTGGTTTGAGCAAAAGTTATATTGGGCCAGATTCACAAATAATTGCGGCCGTGTAACGTAACCCGTTTACGTTACACCGCCGCAAGTTTTCAGTGTAAGTGCCTGATCCTCAAAGCACTTACCTGGAAACTTGCGGCGGTGTAACGTAAAGTCATCCGGCGCAAGCCCGCCCAATTCAAATGGGGCGGGCACCATTTAAATTAGGCGCGCTCCAGCGCCGGATGTTCTGCGCATGCTCCGTTCGCAATTTTCCCGACGTGCTTTGCGCGAACTTACGGCGGCCTGACGTGTTTGTGAATCGCGACGTGCGTAACGTACTTACGCTGAAAAAAAAAAATCAAAAGCGTCGCGGGAACGACGGCCATACTTTAACAGGGTGGAGTAATTTTACACCATGTTAATAGCACACATAACTTTGCGATGGGAAAAAAAGACTTGCGCCGACGTAACGACGGGAAAAACCTTTGTGGATCGCCGTAAATCCTCATTTGCATACCCAACGCTGGAATACGATGCAAACTCCCCCCAGCGGCGGCCGAGGTACTGCATCCTAAGATCCGACGGTGTAAGTCAATTACACCTGTCGGATCTTAGGGCTATCTATGCGTAACTGATTCTATGAATCAGTCGCATAGATACTCTGAGAGATACGACGGCGTATCAGAGATACGCCATCGTATCTCTTCTGTGAATCTGGCCCAGTGTCTACAAAATAAGGGATAGTTTTATGGCATTTTTATTATAATTTTTTTTCTACTAGTAATGGCAGCAACCAGTTCCCGGGACCCGGAAGCACACTCACAAGGCACGCCTGCTGGGCGCCAAATTTAAAGGGACGTACAGGTTTGCCCATTTGCCTGCCCGTGCCATTGTGTTGACGTATATGTGTGTGCGGCACTCGGCAAGTGGTTAATAATGTCATGGATATTTCTTAGTAAACGTCACTGACTAGTCTCGATTATTGAAGAAATGTGAGTTCGCTCAGGATCAAGGTGAATCCCTGGTTTGGGAAAAACTATAATCAATAAGTTCACACATTTGTGTCATAAATTAGGACCAACTCATCTAAAGGAATAATTAACCCATTCCCCTCACTAAAACATAGGCTTACAGCAGCCATTTTGCCAGTGTATTGGTACTGTTAGGGGGAGTTGACAAACAATTTTTGCAGAGTATAGAAAGATACCGTACAATACTGCTCTATGCTGAGCGTTATTGGGGATTGCAGTGATGAGCTACACATCCCTTTGTAGCTTCTTCCCCCCAGTCCTGGAGTTTATAGTGCTATTGAGAGACCCAACAGTCCTGACTCTGGGCCCTCCAGAGTCTGGCAAGTATAACATCATAGGAAACCCCTGAGCTCATCCTACTGAAGAAGCCCCTGCACTACAGCAAATCCAAAAAACAAGTGCAGATTTAAAGTGCACCTTTGCTCACACTATGGACATTAAACTATTTATATATATGGGTTACCACATTCTTAAGCCATACTGGTAGGTAAATTGACCCTAGTATGTGTAGGTATGCATTTGAGGTAGAGACCTTAGATCAGGGATCTTCAAACTACGGCCCTCTAGCTGTTGCAGAACTACACATTCCATGAGGCATTGCAAGACATTCACTGGAATGACTAGACATGATGGGAATTGTAGTTCCTGAACAACTGAAGGGACATAGTTTGAGGACCCCTGCCTTAGATTGTAAGATCCTTAACAGCAGGGACTGATCAGATTGCATAAATTGTCATCACTAAATAAATACCTGTAGTGAATAAATATTCTTAACAAGCTATAAAAAGAGCTTTTACAGAAGTACTTACTCGCCTCTCCAGCTGCTCTAAATATGAAGATATTCATTATCAAGCATCACAGCACTGACTAACTTCTTAGAAACATTTGTTGATTGTTTACAGTAGAAGGCTGGTAGGCTGTCAATATTCTGTTCTCATAGAAAAAAAGGTAAGATTTCAATGATTTCAATATCTATGTTGTAAATTTTAAAAATGTGTTTCTCCATAATGCTTATTGATACAAAAACTAAAATATAAAACATATATGTAGGTTATTCAATTCCTATCAGAGTGTATTAGTATACCTGTTTTTCTTTTGTGTCCCTGAATGCTTATATGAAGGCTAGAAAGCTCTGCATCTATATCAAGATTTCATTTTTTTTATTTTTTATTTTATTAATAATATGTTCTTTTTACTGTATAGGTGCTGTGTAAATAAGATTTTATACTAACTTAGCTAATACTAAAGAAGATAGTGGTAAACCTTTCTATTTACTTTGCCTGGTTAATATAAGTAGTATTTTTCTCTACTACGTTTTTATGATGCCAGCTTTTTAAAATAATTCATTCACTAAGTTGGAGGTTAATAAAGGGTTTGACGCAGTAAATCACTTTTGGTAGTTGAATAGTACATTATTTATAGACATCTATACATCAGAATAAAAATAGGAACAACTGAGCCAGAAAGGGGATTTAGATACAAAATGCCCAACGAGGGGCATTTGGGAACGATGCACATGACTTAAAACACACTTAGCTTTCTTAGTTTTCTAATTTACTTATAACTAATTTATAACAGGAAGACTTTTAAAGAAGCTGGTCAAATTGTACTTAGGGTTGTGCTTCGTACAAATATTATCATAGTTCATAATAATAACTCTAGCTATCATTGGGTAAGGAAAGTAACAATATACAAAGTACATAAGCCCAAAGTAGCAAACTAGAATTCAGTTTAACTGATATGATTTAAGTAAAGAACAAAATAGATTTTTGAGTTGTGCAATTACACACCAATGCTGGTATTTGCATTATTCTACTTAATAATTCAAAATAATTGGATTTTCATTTTTTCTCTTCCAGCTAAGTAGAATTAAAAAATTTGATGTCAGTGATTTAAAATCATCATATCTAAACTGGGGAACTTGAAGCATAGTCTTTATATTAATGTTTCTGTAAACCATACAAAAAACATATTTTACAAACTCCCTTTTAGTCTGTTACAATAACCAAGGTAAAGAGAAACTGGCCGAAGACCAAAATAAATCCTTTTTTGTCTTCATAGCCAGAAAAGCAAAACAGGACAGAATGTTAAAATTTCTTTTGATCATATCACACTTTCCATTCTCAGCTATCCCGGTAGAAAACACATTACCCTACAGTATGTTTTGGAAAAAAGGGAGAGTTGTTCTGTTGTCCTGGATTTTTTCATCAGATATCCGATGAAGCTGATTTTCATCAGTCTTGCCTACACAACATCAGTTAAAAAAACGATTGTGTCAGAATGCGGTGACGTAAAACACAACGACGTGCTGAGAAAAATTAAGTTCAATGCTTCCGAGTATGCGTCGACTTGATTCTGAGCATACGTTGATTTTTAACCGATGGATTTCCCCACAGACGATCATTTTTTTCTATCGGTTTTTTAACCTTTAGATAATTTTAAAACAGGTTCTACGTTTTTTCACCGATGGGGCCCACACACGATCGGTTTGTCTGATGAAAACGGTTCATAGACCGTTATTCTCAGACGAACCGATCGTGTGTACTTGGCATTAGGTCTGGCCCACGCTATTGCGGTTCTGTGAGCCGTGTTTGCAAGGGCATGGCAGCCCATTAATTTGAATGGGCTGCTGTGCCTGCGTTTTAAGCAGGAAAAAAGTACCTGCACCATGTTTAAAACAGAGTGACAGGGAAATCGCATTGGTGCTTTTGCATTGTGCAATTTACCAGACAGTCCTGCACCCACAAATGTGCTGTGCTTTTAGATGCATGGGTGCCATTAAGAATGAATGGCAGCCCCACGCTTTTTTAAATTGCAGCTGCAGGTGTTTGCAGGTGTGGGAATAGGTGCAACTCCTGCACACCCAACCACCCGCAATAGTGTGAACCAGTGTGACAATGCTTCTCCATTGATACAGTAGGGTGGGTGAACATTGTCACCCTAAAACAAGATGTGTGTACCTACCAGGACTGGTCAGTTGCTATACAGTAGATGTTTGTTTAAATACACTTTAAATATAAGCATAACTCTTATGCCCTGTACACACGATCGGTTCATCCGATGAAAACGGTCTGATGGATTTTTTCATCAGTTATCCGATGAAGCTGACTTTCTTCAGTCTTGTCTACACAACATCAGTTAAAAAACCAATCGTGTCAGAACGTGGTGATGTAAAAGACAACAACGTGCTGAGAAAAATGAAGTTCAATGCTTCCAAGCATGCGTCGACTTGATTCTGAGCATGCGTTGATTTTTAACCGATGGATTTTCCCACAGACGATCGTTTTTTTCTATCGTTTTTTTTTAACCATCAGATAATTTTAAAACAGGTTCTAAGTTTTTTCACCAATGGAAAAAAACTGATGGGGCCAACACACGATCGGTTCGTCTGATGAAAACGGTTCATCAGACAGTTTTCATCAGACAAACCGATCGTGTGTACGTGGCATAAGACATACATGTTTCCATGTACTCCACAGTGAAGTGGAAATAATCTTTTTGCATTAAAACATTTTAAGAATTACATTGTGTAGTTGGTTTGACTGCTACAACTTTGTAGTCCAAACCAATATTACCCTGTTCATTTCAAAAAAGGACACAGTGGCTGTGGGATTGGGTGGGACAGAGAATACTTTGAAGTTAGCCTTTAATTCAGAAAGAGAATTCACTGTAAGTTATCTAATTTGGAGCATGGAAATTTCATTGACAAATGTGACTGCCATTGATGCTATAGATAGCCAACTAGATAACCAGATCTGTGTCAGACAGATATTTTAAAATAAACTATTGCAGTTTTGGTTTATTTTTCTTATTTATTTTTATTTTATTTTTTTATACTGTCTTTAACTATTTGTATAAAATGCATTTTTAGTTTTTATCCATGTATCCAAATTCTAATGAGTATAAGGAACATGTCCCAGAAAAATTATATTAGGAAAGCAAAGCAGAACCAATTTTATTTGTGAATCTCCTAAGCTAAAAATTCTTAAGAGAACAAAGAGATAGATGGAATGGAGCTTGGTGTGTCAATTTGAGCTTGACTTATTGTGCTCCATAGACAACAAGCTTTTTTTAAAATAAAACTATTAAAGTAGAACTAAGGGAAAAACTTTATTTATTTATAGGTTTTTTTTTTTTTTCAAAGAGTAAGGCTGGCCATACATGATTCTCCCATCCACACAATGGAGTTGCATGGGGGAATCCCTCCTGCTATTGTATTCTGACAGCTGGAAGTCTTCCCTGTCATAAGACTACATTCATCAGCACTGATCAATCAAAAATTTGTAAGAAGTTGGTCAAAAGATCGACTTCTGTATAACCAGCCTGCCTACAAATGGATCAAATGTGTCCATCCCTACTGAACTGGCCACATTGTAATTAATCTATGGCCAGCTTTAGAAAGGGTTAATATGCCTATCAGTTTTTTTGGCCATCTGAGTCTAACTGGGGGGATTTCTCTTTTTGTCCTGTCCTATAGCAAAAACAGAAAGTGAGAGGAAATCCCTCCAAAGTAAGGGAATCCCAAACTAATGTCCTCATTGGAAGATTTCCACTCTATTCAAGATCTGGGGACAACTTAAAATTTTTTATTTTCTTTTACTTTCACCTTCAATGGTAGACAAATAGAGAGGGTGAATCTCCCTAACAGGGGTACAGATGCCAATTAAAACCTGACAGGTTTTCTGATCCCTCTGTACTCTAATCTAAAACCAAAAAAACTAAATGTGCCTTTAGTTATACTTTAAGGATGACCTACTAAATATATCAAAAGTAACAGAGAGCCAACCAAGCATCTGCCTGCTTAATGAAAAGGGGAATATGAATCCACTTTCTATTAATCTAAAAGTATTATTTTTAATTCCAAACATAATAATGAAAACAGAAAAAAAAAAAACACTTTGCATTCCCTTCTGAAAATCTTGTCAAATAATGTATTCTAGGCCCACAGCATGTAAAACAATATCAGAATCATGATCTAAAAAGGACATAGTGAATAGACTATGGACACAATAATTAACTTTCTATTACTTTTTACAACTTTATAAAGATTCACACTAGTACAGACAAATGACACTGATAGAGACTTATGCCGCGTACACACGGTCATTTTTTGTCTTGTAAAAAAACGTCGTTTTTTATCATGAAAAAATAACGACATGTTTCAAACTTCATTTTTAAAAACGACGTTGCCCACACACCATCGTTTTCTGAAAATGCTCTTGCAAAGCGCGGTTACGTACAACACGTACGACGGCACTCTGTTCCATTCAAGCTCGCGTCATAACTTGCTTCTGAGCATGTGTGGGTTTAAAAACGTCATTTTAAACGTCGTTTTAGCCCACACACGATAATTTTTTATGACACAAAAAACGGCATTTTGAAAAACGACATAAAAAATTGAAGCATGTTCGAATTTTTTTTGGTCGTTTTTTAGAAGACAAAAAACGATGTGAAGCCCACACACGATCATTTTAAATGACGTTTTTAAAATCGTCGTTTTATTTCATCACAAAAAATGACCGTGTGTATGCGGCATTACATTTGTATTGACAAATGTCTCTAAAGCTAAAATGAAGAAGATATAATAAAGCACAACAATCAATGAGCCCACAGCCTTTATGAAAAAACAAGGGCTTGGAGCTAAAACTACAGCAAAAGGGTATGTGCAACATACAAGGTCCAAGCCATATATATACAGGTGGTCCCCGGGTTACAAACAAGATAGGGTCTGTAGGTTTGTTCCTAAGTTGAATCTGTTTGTAAGTCGGAACAGGTACATTTTTTTTTAAGTGTAGCTCCAGCCAAAAAACAATTTTTAAGCTTTGTGGATAGCATAGGAAAGGGTTAACACCCCTGTACATGTTGTGTTACTGTCTGTGCCCCTGTTCAGAAGATTCCACCTCTTTCTGTACCAATGACAATTGGCTTTTGAAGTTTTGGGTTGTTGTGGAAAGCCTTGGTGATAAATAGTGTTGAGCAGAATATGCCATATTCGATTTCGCGATATATCTCGAATATATAGTCGAATATTCGAGATATATTCGCTAAATTCGAATATTCGTGATATTTTATCGAAATGAAATAATTGCGAATTTTCGCTATTGCGAATGCGAAAATAATTGCGAATTTTCGATAACTGCGGTAGGAGCACTCTGATTGGCTCAGAATATTTGTGATATTTTACAATACAAAATAATTGCGAATATTCGGCAAATGCGGAAGGAGCACTCTGATTGGCTCAGAATATTCTTGATATTTTACAATACAAAATAATTGCGAATATTCGGCAAATGCGGAAGGAGCACTCTGATTGGCTCAGAATATTCTTGATATTTTACAATAGAAAATAATTGCGAATATTCGGCAAATGCGGAAGGAGCACTCTGATTGGCTCAGAATATTCTTGATATTTTACAATACAAAATAATTGCGAATATTCGGCAAATGCGGAAGGAGCACTCTGATTGGCTCAGAATATTCTTGATATTTTACAATAGAAAATAATTGCGAATATTCGGCAAATGCGGAAGGAGCACTCTGATTGGCTCAGAATATTCTTGATATTTTACAATAGAAAATAAAAAGTGTTTTGCATTGGTGGTGATTCTTTACTCTATCCATCTGTCACAGCCGTTTGTCAATCAAACACCTTGAAGATTGAACACGTTCATGCTGCATGCTTTGGACTTTTTTTCACTTCACATATCAAAGACATTTTTATGAAAGATTATTTTTCTATTATTGGGACTATATTTCTTTATATATTTGTTTCACTGTGTATTTCACAAGTTATTTGCGCTTGCTTATTTTATAATTTGCCCACATGTCTTGTCACTAGACATATTTTTTATTCTTGTAGAGCGACTCCATTTTCTGTCTTGTATTAATTTATGTTGTATAACATTTTTGAGTTGCTGCTGTATTCTCCCCTTTTTTTAAGGTATGCGCAATTTTTTCCTTCTTACAAAAAAAAATAATATCAAACATACAAATATTCATAACAGAAACATACACAAAGCCCCCCCCTTTTGCATCAGAGACAATCAGAGTTCTCCTACCACAGTTATCGAAAATTCGCAATAATTTTCGCATTCGCATTAGCGAAAATTCGCAATTTTTATTTTTTTATATTCGGCAACATAAAAGGATCGCCTCAGCTTAGCCACTCGGCCCAGGGTCTCTAATCATACCAGCAATGCTTTTAGACTTCGATAGGATGTGATCTGTTTTAAAAATAAAATTGAAAAAAATGTGAATATTCGGAATTGCGAATATTCATTGCGAAATTCGAAATATATCGCGAATACTCGAATATGCCATATTCGAGCCGAATATTCGCAATACGAATATTCGTGAGCAACACTAGTGATAAAGCATCAGTGGAAACTCATTTTCCCCATAATAACTTTTACAGGTGTACATTTCCCTTCCTAGGGGTAGATTTCCTCTCACTTCCTGTTGTCTCCCTCCGCTTGTAAGTATGAGTCGTTTGTAAGTCAGATTTTTGTAACTAGGGGACCGCCTGTATATGTATAGTAAAAGAAGAAACATTCTTCCTGGATAAATATTCATTCTGAGCTTCAATTTTGGTTTCTCATGTCAACACAATTCATTTTTGTGACTACACACTACATTTATTATCATGGCAGGTTTCCAGTGCTTCTTGACCTAAAAATATTTTCCTTTAGATGAGATTATTGGGCGCTTTAAAAGTCTTTGATGAATGGGGTCATACACTGTAACATATCCTTCATCCCTGTAATTGCAGGAATTCTGGCTCACACTAAGTTTAAAATGTAGAAATTACAAAAACTGCATTGTAGTAAGGTTTATATATGTAATAGCTTGCAGTATAGGGATTTGCATTTGAGTCCTGCCAAGGTTCATTCAAGAGTTATTACAAATTAAACAATCATAACTTTGTTGCTGATAATTATTAAGTTATTAAGTGATTAACAATTGCAAATATTGGACTTTTTGATGACCACACACCAACAGCAAGCCTCTTCCATGTTCGCAAATCAACATAAGCACACAGTGGGATCACCTACTCTCACTTTAATATTTATATATTTCTTCCTCTACATAGATGTCACTTCAGAAAATAAAATCAGTGATAGTGTTAAAACATCAACTACTGAAGATTTGATTTATCCTCCCTCTTAATATAGAATATCTTAATATATCTTAATATAGAATATCTGGTGTAAGGCATTGGAGGGATGTCTTACACCAGATATTTGAACAAATCTTTCATTACCACTGCAAGAGCCATCTACTGTATACATGAATGGATCAATTATAAACGATTAATTTTCATGATTGATTCACATTTTTGAATGTTCCTTTCTTGTATCCAATGGAGGGATATTTTTATTGGTCCAAACCGATCGTGTGTAGGCCCCATAGGTTATTTAATCTTAGGTTAAAAAAAAGCCAACTTGCTTTAAAATTAACCTATGGATTCCTAACCGATGGGAAAAAAACGATCGTTAGTAGGCACGACCATTGGTTAAAAATCCACGCATGCTCAGAATCAAGTCGACGCATTCTTGGAAGCATTGAACTTCATTTTTTTCAGCACGTCGTTGTGTTTTACGTCACCGCGTTCTGACACGATCGTTTTTTTAACTGATGGTGTGTAGGCACGACGGACCATCAGTCAGCTTCATTAGTTAACCTATGACAACGGTCCGTCGGTCCGTTCTTATCGGATGGACTGATCGTGTGTACCCGGCTTTAGACATCCTTTTGCTGTTCCAGTAACAACTCAACATTTGGAGCTGATAACAAAGGTCACCATAGAGAGACGTTTTTACACTCTATCCAAAACTAAAGAAAGTTTTGTTTTTATGTACACTTTAAGAGGGAAACTATGTATACAGTATGCAGACAGCATTATAACACTTGATTTCACTCAAGTCCGGTGCAGTTTTGTTCACTATTTCATGTGCAAATTATTTCTTGGAAATTGTACCTGAACTGGAATGAACACACAGGACTCTTTTAAAAAACAGATCGTGGCCGGCCCACAGATACACTATGTTAGCAAAAGTATTGGGACACCTGCTTTTATATGAACATGAACTTTAAAAGAGAAGTATGGGGTTTTTTCTTTTTCCTATTCACACTTACCTCGGTGGAGCCACCGAACACCACCGATGGCTCAGTTTTCACTCCTCCCAGAGCAGAGCAATGCTGACTGTCAGTCAGCATCACTTCTGCTCTACTTCTCCGCACTCATTGGAGATCTGAGCAGTGGAGGGGTGGGGAGCGGCCGTCTTAGAGGCTCGCTGAGACTGCCATGAATCAAGGCAGTTGGCAGATCTAGACTTGGAATTGGGATGACATGCTGCCCCGATTGATGGCAGTGACGTCAGTGGAGAGTGGACTTCAGACCGATCTCCGCTGAAAATGGGTCACAGGAGTGCAACACTAATTGCACTCCTGTGAGCCCAGTCTAAAATGCTCAGGCTGGACGTCTCCTTTAATGGCATCTCAGTCTTAGTCCATAGGGTTCAATATTGAGTTGACTCACCCTTTGCAGCTATGACAGCTTCAACTCTTCTGGGATGGCTGTCCACAAATTTTATGAGTGTGTCTATGGGAATGTTTGACCATTCTTCCAGAAGCGCTTTTGTGAGGTCAGGCACTGATGTTGGAGAGAAGGCTTGGCTCGCAGTCTGCGCTATTATTCATCCCAAAGGTTTTATATTGAGTTGAGGTCAGGACTGTGCAGGCTAGTCAAGTTCCTCCGACCCAAACTCGCTCATCCATGTTTTTATGGACATTGCTTTGTGCACTGGTCCAAATAATTTGGTTGAGGGGGCATTATGGTGTGGGGTTGTTTTCCAGGGGTTGGGCTGGGCCTCTTAGTTCCAGTGAAGGGAACTTTTAAGGTGTCAACATACCAAGACATTTTGGACAATTTCATGCTCCCAACTTTGTGGCAACAGTTTGGAGATAGTCCCTTCCTGTTCCAAGATGACTGCGCACCAGTGCACAAACAAGGTCCATAAAGACATAGATGAGTGAGTTTGACGTAGAGAAACTTGACTGGCCTGCACCTTAACCTGATAGAACACCTTTGGGATGAATCAGAGTGGAGACTGTGAGCCAGGCCTTCTCATCCACATCAGTGCCTGACCTCACAAATGCGCTTCTGGAAGAATGGCCAAACATTCCCATAGACACACTCCTAAACCTCCTGGACAGTCTTTCCAGAATAATTTAAGCTGTTACAGCTGTAAAGGGTGGGCCAACTCATTATTGAACCCTACGGACTAAGACTGGGATGCCATTAAAGTTCAGGTATGTGTAAAGGAAGGCATCCCAATACTTTTGGTAATATAGTGTATGTGAACTGGCTCCATAGAGAAGGTTGCCGGTTCACATGTCATGCGAATTGGATGCGGTTCAAATGTATTCAATTCGCAGATATGTGAAATGAGCCTGAGTCTTCCTTATCTGAAATACTGGCTATACACAAGCAAATTAAAATGAGTCTTAAGGTGTTTCCATAATGCTGATCATGTAGAAAACATATGTTAACCAAATCATTTATTTGTTGGCAGATGAGCAAATAACCTCCTGTGCAAACAAATTGGAGGGCTGGAATCATAGGCGTGCACACAGGGTGTGCCAGGTGTGCCTGGGCACACCCTATCATGTGGTGCAGATTCCCCCTTTTTAGGCCCATGATATTTCACCAAAGCCCCCTAATGGGGCTCCTAAATTTTTTTGAGACAAGCTGTTACATTCTAGTAAAAATGTAGGGCCAGATTCAGAGACATCTGCGGCGGCGTAACGTATCGCATTTACGTTACACCGCCGCAAGTTTTACGGGCAAGTGCTTGATTCACAAAGCACTTGCCTGTAAAGTTGCGGCGGCGTAGCTTAAATCCCTCCGGCGCAAGTCCGCCTAATTCAAATGGGGCATGGATCATTTAAATTAGGCGCATTCCCGCGCCGAACCTACTGCGCATGCTCTGTTTTGAAATTTCCCGCCGTGCTTTGCGCGAAATGACGTCGCACGTGCGACGTGATTTTTTGAACGTCGACGTGAGTTACGTCCTTTCATATTCACGGACGACTTACGCAAAAAAAAAAATTCGATGCGGGAACGACGGCCATAACTCCACCCAGCGGGCGCCAAAGTATTGCACCTACGATCCGAAGGCGTACGAAGCCGTACGCCTGTTGGATCGAAGCCAGAAGCTGTTGTATCTTGGTTTGAGGATTCAAACTAAAGATACAACGCAGCAAATTTAAAAGTACGCCGGAGTATCAGTAGATACTCTGGCGTACTTCTTCTGTGAATCTGGCCCGTAGTTCTTAAGGTGGTTATAAAGCTTATGTTTTCCCTAAAATAGAAAACATTTTATACTTACAATGATTTTGCACAGAAAAGCCTTTTATCTCCTTTTCGGGGGCCCCCCTCTAGTGCTGTCTGCTCCTCCTCTTCTTCTCCAAGTGCCCCATAGCAAGCTACTTGTTTTGGGGGCACGCTTGTGAGTATGCTCCAAGCCGGTCTGTGCTTATCTATAGCTTGGCTTGGCCCTGCCCCTGCTCCCTCTTCACAGGGTTTGATTGACAGCAGCAGAAGCCAATGACTCCTGCTGCTGTAAAGGCATACTGTAAATATAGGAAGAGCGGAGATATGTTGCTGCAAACAGGACAGCGTTGGATGGAGAGAAAACACAGGAAAATGCTTAAGGGGCAGGGGGGGGAGTAAGGGAGCTGGAGGGAGCTGTTATTGAAAGCATTAGGGTAAAAAAAAATGTTTGCCTTTAGAACCACTTCAATATATTATTGGCTACATTAATTTGATTCTATCCATTAACCTCTTTGTGCGGGGCGCCCCCTGGTCCTTTTAGAGGTTTAGGATGCTGAGAGGCGGGGCTTAAGATCACATGACGGCCGTGATTAGCGATCAGTTATGCTCTTGGCACAGCAGATTTAATCTCAATTCGTGTAATTATGCGGCCTCTCTGAGTCAAGGACCAGGCACCGAGAGGCCGCATATTTGCGTGTGCGGCTCGCGCCAAGGGGTTAAGGCTCCTTCTGCTCTTTCCTTTCTATCATTTACCAAAGTCTTGGTAAAAAGAACATCGTCACTTCCACAAAATGTGTTTTTTTTTTTATATGATGAAATAAAAATGAGTATGCCACTCTATTTCTCCTAATTTTTATCTTTTTTATTGTTGTTTGTCTTCTTGTCTGGGTGATTCACTGTCAAACGTATAGCAGAAACTTGCGTTCTTATTTCTGAATATGTCTGTTATCCTTGAAGATAGTCTAAAGCAGTTTTAAAAACTTGCATGGCAATAATACCTCATTACGTATTCTTGGAACTGACATGTATTCAGGTTCCAGTGCATAGTAATAGAAGAGTGAAGGCAGAAATAGATCAAGCAGTCCATCTAGTCTGCTCCTTTGAAGCTAATCTGCTTTTATTTTTTGCCAGGGAGAAGAGTAAGAAAAATTCTCACGTTGGCTGTGCTGAAGCCTCGTCAGTTGTGTTTTCTTTTTCCTGATATTTCAACAGATTTTCTTTTTAATGTGATTACTGGAATAATAGCTAAGAGTAAAATGCATAATCGTAATGATTGTAAATCAATAATTCAGGTGCAGAAGTACTGTCTATTACGGGTTTTAGCAACTCAAAAAAGCCAAATGTAAACAAAGCGTTGAAAGTATGAAGTATATTTATGTATTTCAACATCAAGCATTTCAAAAGAAAAAAGTTGGTGATTGATTTTGCTAAAAGTAAAGTGCAGTTTTACAAAGTAATTATCACCCAACTTGGTGTTCACATTTGCTTAGCAAATCTGTTCAATCCATTTTCACTATCCCTTTTTCTTTGTTTCATGATTTATAACTTTGAACATTATGACTTATGTCACTCAGAGATGTCCATGGTTACAGGCCCATCTACTGATGACTGAAACAAAGTCTACTAAATGTTCCTTTTTATTCTTTGCATTACTTGCACAAATACAGTATAACCATCCACCACGTGTCCAAAACATCCCCATGAGACAATGCACCTTACTTAACTCCTTAGCCCACTAAGATGAAGGGCTCCATATGCACACTTGATTTAATCCACTTCCACTTTATGCTCCTCATCCAGTATCCTCCGCAAAAACGAAGGTGGTAACCATGTAAAGGAATTAGGTGTCTGTTTAATAAACTGAGAAGTTTTTTCTCAGTTCAGTTCTCGGCAGTTCTTAGAGGAAAATTATCTCCTTTGCAGCCGGTTTAATAAACTGGGAACGTCAGTTCTCAGAGGGAGAACAGAGGAGAAGTGTTTCCTCTGAAAATGGCTGAGATCTGTGTAAAAGTGGGTGGGCTGCCTGTAATCTCGTGAGATATTTTGAGATTACGGTGCAGCCAAATTCAAAAAGTGAAACTAGAGTTTAAAAGAATATATAATTACATGTTTTCAGAAATGTGATAACTATATATATATCTTGTATACATACACGTGTGTGTATATACATATATACAGTACACACACACACACATATATACAGTATTTATATATATATATATGTATACACATATATACCTACATGAATATATATATTCATGTGTTTGTGTATACATATATATATAAATACAGTAAATATGTATCTATACATATATATAAATACTGTATATATGTGTGTGTATATATATATATATATATATATATATATATATATACACATGTATATATATATATATATATATATATATATATATATATATATATATTGTGGCAGCATGCAGGTTAAATTCCCTGGTTGCATGCATGATGCAATGTATATATCTCCTAGGTTCAGGCTTTATGCCAGTTTATACCTCTAGGGGGAGTGCTGGTAGTCCTGCTGGGAGGACTTGATGAGCCCAGCTGAATTAGGTGGGCTTGTTAGGTCCTCAGCATACAGAGAGATGTGCTCCAACCTGGAACCAGACCTGTGTGAATAGTATGGGGAGTGTTCTCTGTGCGGTGAGACAAAGCCTGTGTGGCTACTACTACCAAGACTCTGAACAGCAGGGAGTTAGGGACTAGGGCAGCACTAGGCTCTACCCAGGTGTTAGTTAGGGACACCAATGTTTTTAGTGAGCGGTCAAGTGACCAGGGTTTATTTTGTATTTCTTTTGTTTCTGTCACATTTATTTTTGTATATAGTTCAAATAAAAACTACACCTTTTTGTTTTCCTCCTACCACTGTCTGCTGTGCCTAATTGTTTTTGTGTGCTAAACCCACCCAGGGGGCCACACACACCCACTGCCGGGCTAATCCCCTCACAGTAGGTGGAGAACGCGGGCAGTTTTTTTTTAAAGGCCAGCATGAAGGAGATACTGAAACAGCTGGCTAGTAAATGCCAATCAGCAGCAGACAAATGCAGGTTTGCAAAAGAGCCTTGCAGCGCAACAGCAGACAAATGCGACTTTGCAACAGAACCTCGCAGCCCAGAAGCAAGCTCACCTGCAGAGTTTGGAAGCCCAGAAACAAGCCCAGCAGCAATCTGAGGCCCGCTTCATAGACCTGTTGCAGAAGCAAGAGCATAGACTACAACAACAAATAGAGACTTTAATGCAGCAACGTCTGCAGACCAGTGAGGAAAGTGGTTCCACTAATACCGCATCCTTTGGGGTGAGTCGTTTACTGACAAAAATCACTGGAGAGGATGATGCAGAGGTGTTTTTGACCACATGCTGAGAGGGAAAAATGGCACAAGGAGCAGTGGGCTGGACTGGTGGCCCCTCTGTTAACTGGGGAATCGCAGAAAGCTTATTATGACTTAGAGCCTGACCAAGTAAAAGACTATGTGGTGCTAAAAACCGAAATATTGGCACGGCTGGGTGTCGCCCTGGCTGTCCAGGCTCAGCGTGTGCATAACTGGACTTTTCGGCTTGGAAAACCCCCCAGATCTCAAATGTATGATCTCATTCACCTGAGCAGGAAGTGGCTACAGCCAGAGACTTTGTCCACACCAAAGATTGTGGAATGTGTTGTAATGGATCGCTTCCTGAGAGCTCTCTACTCCACCATCCAAAAGTGGGTAAGCTATGGAGACCCAGAAACGGCCGATAAGCTTGTGGATCTTGTTGAGAGGTACTTGGCTACAGAGAACCTGACTGCCTCTTTCAGAGATGCACAGACTTTTAACCCTAAGACCAGACCATCCCCAGTGGCGGGTAAGTTGATTCCAGGGGTGAGGGTGGAGAGAGTGAGAGGGAGGGAGTTCTCCCTAGTGTCTGGCGAGAACAGCCCGGGAAGTCAAGGCCTCAAGAGGCAGCAAAAAGGATTGTTTGCTACCGCCGCCAGCAAGAGGGACACATTGCAGCAAATTGCCCAGTTGTGGATGAACCCATGCAATGCGAATTTCTAAGGGACAGACGTCAGTCGCTATTTGCGACAGTCGCATGCACTGCTATTCGGGGAACTGAGAAACATTTATGCAAAATGTGTATTAATGGTAGAAATGTTGTTGTGTTGATAGATTCAGGTAGTCTGGTGACACTGATAAAGGCTGAATTAGTTACTACAGATGTCTCTGGGAATAATAAGGTAGCTGTTATTTGTGTGCATGGGGACACCTGAGAGTATCCTGTGACTACAGTGTGGTTTGAGACCTTAAAAGGTACCCTCTCTCATCAGGTGGGGTTAGTGTCTCACTTACCACATGATGCCATTGTGGGAAGGGATTTTCCAAAGTTCTGGGAACTGTGGGATTATCCTGAGCCCCCCACTGATGTCTCTACATACCAGGAATCTGATAACCAGAATTCCTCTGAGAGTGGTGAGGACTCTCCAGAATTCCCCTTGTCGGTATTGGCAGGGGAGACTCAAGAAACTTGGGAGGGGCCAACATCCTCAGACGAAAACATGCCGTTTGTAGAGTTTTATGATCTTGAGGTTCACAGGAAAAACTTTGCCACCGAACAGTTAAAAGACCTCACCCTAATAAAGGCATGGTAAAACGTAGTGAAAATAGATGGCAAGTTAGTGAACCCAGGTACGACCTGCACTTACCTGTACTTCATCATGGAAAAGGACAAAGAGGTTTTCTCTGAGCTGCCGGGACAAACGTCTGGGGTAGAGCATGATAATATTTCACCGCCCGATGAAAGGGTGAAGCTAAAACCCTATCGCATCCCAGAGGCCCGACTGGAGGCAATACGGGAGGAAGTGCAGAAAATGCTTAAGTTGGGGGTGATAGAGGAATCCCAAAGTGATTGGTCCAGTCCTATAGTGTTAGTGCCTAAACCGGATGGGGGCTGGCGTTTTTGTAACGATTTTCGACAACTGAACAAAGTTACAAAATTTGACACCTACCCCATGCCATGTATCGATGAGTTAATCGACCGGCTGGGAACAGCACGGTACATGACAACTCTCGATCTCACAAAAGGGTATTGGCAAATTCCCCTGGCTAAATCGGCCAAGGAGAAAACCGCATTTGTAACCCCAGACGGGGCGTTCCAGTATAAAAGAATGCCGTTTGGGTTACAGAATGTCCCGGCAACCTTCCAGCGAAAAATGGACCAGATTCTAAGGCCCCATCAGAAATATGCTGCAGCTTACCTGGATGATGTAATTATCCATAGCCCAGATTGGGCCTCACATCTGCCAAAAGTGCAAGCGGTCCTAGACTCTATCCGGGAAGCTGGGTTTACGGCCAACCCAAAGAAGTGTACCATTGGACAGGAAGAGGCCAAATATCTTGGGAACACCATTGGGAGGGGTGTAATAAAACCCCAAGTCAATAAAGTCGAGGCCATACAGAATTGGCCTCGTCCTAACAGCAAAAAGCAGGTACGAGCCTTTCTGGGCATCACCGGTTATTATCGGCGATTTATCCCCCACTAGGGATGAGCCGAACACCCCCCTGTTCGGTTCGCACCAGAACCTTCGAACGGACCGAACGTTCGCGCGAACATTTAGAACCCCATTGACGTCAATGGGACTCGAACGTTCGAATTCAAAAGTGCTAATTTTAAAGCCTTATGCCGCGTACACAGCATCACTTTATGTGATGAGAAAAAGCAACGTTTTTAAAAATGACCGTGTGTGGGGGAAAACGTTGTTTTATGTCTTGTGAAAAACGACAAAAAAAAATTGAAGCATGCTTCAATTTTATGTGTCGTTTTTCAAAACGTTGTTTTTTACTTCACAGAAATTGACCGTGTGTAGCAAAAAACAACGTTTAAAACAACGTTTTTACACCTGCGCATGCCCAGAAGCTAGTTATGAAGCGAGCTTCAATGGAAAAAAGTGGTGAACGTAACCTCGCTTTGCTAGAGCATTGTGAAAAAACGATGGTGTGTAGGCAACTTCGTCTTTGAAAATTGAAGTTTCAAAAACAACGTTTTCTACTTCACAGAAAATTTCGTTTTTTTTTTCATCACATAAAGTGATGGTGTGTATGCGGCATAATATGCAAGTTATTGTCGGAAAACGGGTTTGAGAACCCGGGTCTTGCCCCAGGGAAAATGTATCAATGGAAAAAAAAGTTTTAAAAACGGTAGTTTTTTCTGGAGCAGTGATTTTAATGATGCTTAAAGGATCACTAAACAAAAATTTTTTTTGGGCTAAATAGCTTGCTTTACCTTATAGCAGTCTTGATTTCATGTCCTCATTGTCCGTTTTTGCTTTGAAGCAGCTGTAATCCTTTGCTGAAATCCTCACTTCCTGGTTCTCTGGCTCCATAGTAAATTTCTCATGGGAGCTTCTCACTGTGGTCTAAGCTGTGTGTCTAAAACTCCTCAGAACCAATCAGATTCATTTTAAAAACAAAACACTGCCCTGGTTTGTTTTTGTTCTGTGTGTCTCTTTACTTCACATAAACATGAAATCAGTTTAAAAGCCAAAGTGAAACTAGAGGCACATTTATGATAGAATTTAATCTATTTTTTAGGGTTGTCCCGATATCACTTTTTTAGGACCGAGTACAAGTACCGATACTTTTTTTCATGTAGTCGCCGATACCGAATACCGATACTTTTTTTAAATGTCATGTGACAGTTTTCAAACCACAATACAGACTAAGGATATTTTCTTTAGAATTATGAAGAACTCTAACTCAAGACATTATAAAAGAATAAAAATGAGTAAAAATGAATAAAAATGTTTTATTTGCTTGTCACGCAGTAGTAAAAAACTCAAAGAATTTTCATAGAACATGTTGATAAATACAAAAAAAGTATTCTATTTAGGTATCGGGAGCATTTGCGCGAGTACGAGTACTCCCGCAAATACTCGGTATCTGTCCCGATACCGATACTAGTATCGGTATCTGGACAACCCTACTATTTTTCATCATTTTTAAAAGGAATCAGTTAACTTTTATGTCTCTATACCCTGTAAACAGTCATTTCAGCAAAAAAAAATCTTTCCTTTAGTGACCCTTTAAAGTGAAAAAAAAATGAAAAATTTCTTTAAATATCGTACCTGCTGGGTATCTATAGTATACCTGTGAGGTGGCACGTGTTTAGAACTGTCCCTGCACAAAATTAGATTACTATAAGAAAAAAGTCATTTAAAACTGCTTGCGGCTTTATTGTAATGTCTGGTCCCTGCAATATGGATGAAAATCCATATTGGAAAAATAGCATGGGTTTCCCCCCACTCCCCCCCAGGTCATTACAAGCCAATTTGGGCCTTTAAACTTTGAACAGCATTATACAGGCGGTACAAACAAGACAGGCACTGTAGGTTTGTTAAGTAGAATCTGTTTGTAATTTTTAACTGGTACTTTTTTAAAGTGTAGCTCCAGCCATAAAATCTATTTTTAAGCTTTTCTGAAAACATAGAGAAGGGTTATAACCCCTGTAAACATTTGTTTTTGCTGTCTGTGTGCATCTGGTCAGAAGATTGCAATTCACTTTCTGTCCCAATGACAAATGTTGTTTTGAAAATCTGGGTTTTTTAGTGAAACAAGGATTGGTGATAAAGCATCAGTGGACAGGAGACACCTCTTACGGAAGAGAATTTCCTTTCCTAGGGGTAGATTTCCTCTCACTTCCTGATGTCTCCTTCTGTTTGCAAGTAGGAGTCATTTGTAAGTTGGATGTTTGAAAGTAGGGGCCTGCCGTATATACGCTGCAGAAATTTGGGCCCTAGGTGTTGGTGTTGCCACAACACTGTAAGCCCTCACAGTTAGTCTTGGTGGGCGCTGGAATGCCCTGCTGTGTGAACTATTATATCAAGAATTGTAATTACATGCCATTGTTGAACAGTGGTAGAAAAATTGGGCTTTTGGTGCTGGCGCTGGTGCCACAACTCTGTAAGCCCTCACAGTTACTCTTGGTGGGCACAGGGATGGGCCCTGCTGTGAAATAATAGATCAAGAATTGTAATTACATGCCCCTGTTGAACAGGGGCAGAAAAATTGGGCCTTTGTTGTTGGTGGTGGTGGTGGTGCTGGTGCCACAACTCTGTAAGCCCTCACAGTTACTTGTGGTGGGCACAGGAATGGGCCCTGCTGTGAAATATTAGATCAATAATTGTAATTACATGCCCCTGTTGAACAGGGGCAGAAAAATTGGGCCTTTGTTGGTGGTGTTGGTGGTGCTGGTGCCACAACACTGCAACCCCTCACAGATACTCTAGTTGGAGCGTAGGAATGAGCCTGCTGCAAAGTATTGCATCAAAAATTGTAATTACACGCCCCTGTTAAACAGGGGCATACAAATTGGGCCTTAGGCACTGGTGCTGGTGCCACAACACTGCAACCCCTCACAGATACTCTAGTTGGAGCGCAGGAATGAGCCTGCTGCAAAGTATTGCATCAAAAACTGTAATTACACGCCCCTGTTAAACAGGGGCAGAAAAATTGGGCCTTAGGCACTGGTGCTGGTGCCACAACACTGCAACCCCTCACAGATACTCTAGTTGGAACGTAGGAATGAGCCCACTGCAAAGTATTGCATCAAAAATTGTAATTACACGCCCCTGTTAAACAGGGGCAGAAAAATTGGGCCTTAGCCACTGGTGGCGGTGCCCAGAACCAAAAATGTTCTTATAAGCTATCAGCATGATCATTGAGGAGGAAAAGGATAGTCACTCAGCATAACAGGATAGTCACTCAGCATCGGCAGTCTTGAAGAGATCTGATATTTCAAGAAAAATTACTCAGTTACATCAGCATCAGGTGCTTGATAGCTGGTGGTGATCCAAGCCTGATTCATTTTTATGAAGGTCAGTTGATCGACTGAGTCGGTGGAGAGGCGCACCCTGTGATCGGTTACAAAGCCTCCAGCAGCAAAGAATGTGCATTCTGAAAGAACGCTGGATGCAGTGATCCATCCTCAAGACCCAGTAAGCCAAAGGATTTTCGTTGGGAAAGGTGTCCAAGTCTGATTTTGCCCCTAGGTATTCCCGAACCATGTAAAACAGACGCTGGCGATGGTTGCTGGAACCAGTCATACCTTGGGGCTGCGGACTAAAAAATTGTCTGAACGCATCGGTCAGACGACCACCTTCTTCACCGCTCCTTTTGTGACTGACCGAAGCCTCAGCAATATGTTGTCCAGGACCTGGATTTTGTAACCCCCCCCCCCCTGTCTCTGGGAACGCGTTGCACAGACCTTTCTGCAAGGCCTCCCGAAGATGTTTCATCTTCTGCTTCCTCTGCGCCGGCAAGATAAGGTCCGCAACCTTATTCTTGTAACATGGATCAAGGAGAGTTGCCAGCCAGTAATGATCCCTCTCCTTGATAGCACGAATACGAGGATCCTTCCGAAGGCTTGCAGGATCAGGGAGGCCATACAACATAGGTTTGCTGAGGCATTCGGTGCAGAGTCCTCTGGGTCACTGAGGACGACATGATTCGCAGCCACCTCATCCCAGCCACGTACAAGTCCATGGGTTCCTTGGGACTGTAATTGATCCCTTGAAGACTGCTGCTGATGCTGAGTGCTAGGCTCCACCTCCATGCTGACACAATCCTCCTCCTCCTCGTCCTCTTCCTGTGTGATAGGCGGGCAAGCAGGAACACTGTCTGGATAAAGGGGGCCTTGAGAGGTAAGGAAGTCCTCCTCTTCCTCCCCATGTTCTGCCTCAAGGGCCCTGTCCATTATTCCACGCAGCGTGTGCTCCAACATGTGAATAAGAGGGACAGTCTCACTGATGCATGCACTGTCACTGCTCACCATCCTTGTGGCCTCCTCAAATGGTGACAGGACAGTGCATGCATCCCTGATCATGGCCCTCTGGCGTGGGGAAAAAACAAGCTCCCCTGACCCAGTTCTGCTGCCATATTGGCACAGATACTCATTGATGGCCCTCTGCTGCATGTGCAGCCGCTGCAGCATGGCCAATGTACAGTTTCACCTGGTGGGCATGTCACAGATTAGGTGGTTCTTGGGCAGGTTGTATTCCCTTTGGAGGTCTGCCAGCCGAGCACTGGCATTATATGACCATCGGAAATGCACACAGACTTTCCTGGCCTGCTTCAGGACATCCTGTAAGCCCGGGTACCTGCCCAAGAACTGCTGCACCACCAAATTAAGGACATGAGCAAAACAGGGCACATGGGTCCCTGTCACAGGGCGGAGAGGAAGTTGGTGCCATTGTCGCAAACCACCATTCCTGGCTTAAGCTGGCGTGGCGTCAACCACCTCTGAGCCTGCCCCTGCAGAGCTGACAGAACCTCTGGCCCAGTGTGGCTCCTGTCCCCCAAGCACACCAGCTCAAGCACCGCATGGCATCTCTTTGCATGCGTACCTGCGTAGCCCCTTGAACGCCTACGGAGCACCGCTGGTTCCGAGGACACATCAGCACAGGAAGAGGCCACAGAGGGAGAAGAAGAGGAGGGGGTGGAGGAGAGAGGTGTGTCACAACCAGTAGTAGCATTTTGGAGGCGTGGTGGCGGAGCAACCTCCAACACTACTGTACCTTGTCCTGCGTCCTTCCCAGCTGCCAGCAGAGTCACCCAATGCGCCGTGAAAGATAGGTAACGTCCCTGTCCATGCCTGCTGGACCATGAGTCAGCGGTAATATGCACCTTACCACTGACCGCCCTGTCCAGCAAGGCATGGACATTGCCTTCCACATGGCGGTAGAGAGCCGGAATCGCCTTCCGTGAGAAAAAGTGGCGTTTGGGAACTTGCCACTGAGGTACCGCACATTCCACACCAAGTAGCTTTAGGTGCAAACTGCATAGGACACGGGCAGTACACACCAAGTAGCTTTAGGTGCAAACTACAGAGGAAACGTGCAGTACACACCAAGTAGCTTTAGGTGCAAACTACAGAGGACAAGTGCAGTACACACCAAGTAGCTTTAGGTGCAAACTGCAGAGGACAAAGGCAGTACACACACTACGTAGCTTTAGGTGCAAACTGCAGAGGACACGAGCAGTACACACCAAGTAGCTTTAGGTGCAAACTGCAGATAAGGCTACTTGGTGTGTACTGCACGTGTCCTCTGTAGTTTGCACCTAAAGCTACTTGGTGTGTACTGCACGTGTCCTCTGTAGTTTGCACCTAAAGCTACTTGGTGTGTACTGCACTTGTCCTCTGTAGTTTGCACCTAGTTTGATGAGCCCAGCTGAATTAGGTGGGCTCGTTAGGTCCTCTACAAAAACTCCCAGCATGCAGAGAGATGTGCTTCAACCTGGAACCAGACCTATGTGAATAGTCTGGGGAGTGTTCTCTGTGCAGTGAGACAAAGCTTGTGTGGCTACTACTATCAAGACTCTAAACAGCAGGGAGTTAGGGACTGGGGCAGCACTAGGCTCTACCCAGGTGTTAGTTAGGGACACCAATGTGTTTAGTGAGCGTTAAAGTGACCAGGGTTTATTTTTGTATTCCTTTTGTTTCTGTCACATTTATCTTTGTATATAGTTAAAAAAAACGCACCTTTTTGTTTTCCTCCTACCACCGTCTGCTGTGCCTAATTGTTTTTGTGTGCTGAACCCATCCTGGGGGCCACACAGACCCGCTGCTAACCCCCTCACAATATATATATATATATATATATATATATATATATACACACACACATATATACAGTATCTATATACACACACATGTGTATATATATATAATATGTTGTTAATAATCATTTTTAACCCACTGGTGCTGATATTAGGAAGAAATAATCCTTCTTCCTCTAATCACACCAGCTTCTCTCCCAGATTATCCACCTTTGAGCTGGTAAATCTGGAAGGGAGATACAGTATTTCAGTGGAAGGGCTGTGAGATATCAGTTTATTAAACTGGCCATTTGTGACAAAACGGCCATGTGCTGTGATGAGAAGTGGAGAACATGTTCTCTGCTCCTTATCTCAGCTTTTTAAACCGGCAATGCTCTGAGATAAGCGGTGATCATCATGATCTTGGCTTATCACGGTTTATTAAATGTAACCTTAAAGAGGACTATCGTGTAGCAATTTAAATCTAAAAAAACATGTATTACTCCTCTATAGGCTTACATGCACAGGTATAGCCATAGGTGAAAACCTATTCCAAAATAGCCACTGCAGCACTTCTGGTTTTGGCGTGTGTCTGAAGTCACTGCTGTGCGTTTCTCTTTCAATGATTTTTATTGAAATTTGCCAGACAGTTGAAAGGTTAGAAGGTAGAACATCATAACATACAGCTGTATTACAATACGAAAAACTTTTCGGGAAGAGTGCTAACTTCGTGCGACCTACACTTCCACAATCACTGGTTACCCCATATCGGAGAGTCAGGAACATAAAACAGGTCAAAGATGAACACGAAAAATAAAACATCCAAAAGAAACTTTGCCGCCCCCTATAAACAACCATAAATGACTCAGGACCTTCACGTAGCCCTCCTCCCCTGTGGGAGAAGGGAGGGGAAAGACCATGGCGGCACCACCAAGAGGTCAGTTTCAACTGGCCCGTTCTCTATGGAAACAGCTGCTGGTGCGTTTCATCGGGTGAACTTATTCAAAGGTTACATCTTGCATATTTTTTAGAGGATATTGGATGAGGAGCAGAAAGGGGTAGATGGATTTAATTACCGTATTTATCGGCGTATACCGCACACTTTTTTGCCCTGAAAACCATGGACGTACAGGACGTGAGCACGAGAGTAGCCGAGCCTGCTGGAGTATACACGAGTGTACTGCGCTCGGTATATGCCGGCGCAGTATTCAAACTCGGCGCGGGAAAGCGGGGATCGAGCGGGGAGGACGCCGCAGAAGGACGCCGGACCCGACGAAGAGGACACCCGAAGCCACAGACAGACGCTGGACCCGACGAGGCCGCCGATGGACGCCGCGCAAGACACCAAAACTGTAAGTACTAAAATCTTTTTTTACAGGAATGTCGGGTCCACTTTAGGAGTGCGTGCTATACGCCGGAGCGCGCAATACCCTGATAAATACGGTAAGTGAGTACAGTATATAGAGCCCTTCCTCTCAGTGGGCTAAGATGCATTGTCTCACGGGGGTGTTTCACACACGTGGTGTACAGATATCATTGAGGTAGATGGTTATAGCTAAGGCTTTGGAGAATTATGGCTTTGCACTATAATATGTATTTAAATTTGAGCACATTTTTTACAGTATAATGTACTATTTAATCACTTCCATACTGGGCATTTTCACCCCCTTCCTGCCCAGACCAATTTTTAGTTTTCAGCACTGTTGCACTTTGAATGACAATTGCGCGGTCATGCAACACTTACCCAAATAAAATTGTAATGGAACTATGCATGCTGCCTGGACATTTATAATCATCATGCAGTGAGGACTACAAAGAACTGCATGGCTTGTTACAATTGGATTTACCAGATTGTATTCTGAGCTCAAAGGGTTAATTATAGAAGGGATTCTTCCACTGCTGAATGCTAATATTCCCTTTGCATAGCTAATGGACTCTCCTTTGTGTAGTTACAGCCTCCTGTCAGGTGTATGCTGATGGGAGTATGTGGATAATTGTTTTAAAGGTTAATTGAATTCTATTGTCTGATCAAGTCATGTTAAATATAAGATTGGAGCCAAACGGTCTAGAAAGTGAGTGGATCAAGGGAATGTCATTATTTCAAAGCATGTGTATTGAAGCTCCCCCTGTGTGAGGAGGGGGGGGGGGCGGAGAGTGTCATTGTCCCTGTAAGTTGTTGTAACCACATATAAGCGAGGTGAAATGTGCCAATAAAGACAGTCTTGTTTGACCCTTCAACACGCAGCCTCGTCTCGTTCTTGATGGGGGACCCTCTCTCTCTCTGGATCGTGGGGATGGAATGATACCGGTTTTACTTGCATATCGCACTTTGCCAGGGAAAAGGACGTCTCCAACGGCTGATACCCTCTCACTAGCCCGGGTAGCCATTACATTGGTTGGCAGCAGCGGGATGGTCCTTTTATCCAAAGAGCAAGTGCTGAATGGAGTCGCAGTACGCCAGGCTGAAAAGATCCACACTAAAAGATTTATTAGAGAGTCGTGGTAGGAGCGCCAGCAACAGACCACGGAGGGAGCTGATAGCTGACCTGCTGGAGCTGGACGAAATGGATGGATCCATGGAAGGAACTGAGCCCCTTGTACTGGTCAGCGAAGAAGATGTAATTACTGGGATTGTACAGCAGAGATTATCCTTGTATCCAGAAACGTCCGTGGAACTAATCAACCAGCTGTTTTCCGGGAAGCAAGGGAAGAGATACAAACTAAGAGGGGACAAGAACTGGAACTGGTAAGAGCGAGACAGCCCATTACACATGCAGTTCCTGCCCCCCCACCCGCAGCTACAGGAAAGAAAATACCGTTCACTGCATTTAAAGCTTTTATAGAAAGTGAGGAGGAAATCGATGGATATTTGGCGGATTTTGAGAGGCAGTGCTCACTACACCAGGTACCACCAGACCAATGGGTCACTATTTTGTCAGGGAAATTGTCGGGCAAAGCCAATGAAGCCTTTCGGGCTCTCGCTCCAGAGGATATTTTACAATATCAGCAAGTTAAAAAGGCGCTGCTAACCCGATATGCCGTAATGCCAGAAGCATACCGCCGGCGCTTCCGGGAGTCCAAGAAGAAGGCTGTGGACTCCCACATGGAATGGGCCAACCAGTTACAAAGGGTGGCATCCCTTTGGGTCCAAGGGTGCAAGGCCAACAACGGGGAGGAAGTATTGCAGCTGTTCCTAATGGAACATTTCTTCCAAGACCTGGCCGCAGACATACAAGACTGGGTACGAGATCCCCATCCCGCTAACTTAAACGAGGCGGCTCGGCTAGCAGATGAGTACGCGGAGACAAGGAAAGTAAGCCAGGGTACTACGCGGCTGGCTCAGAAGGAAGAACCGCGTACTCCAACCGTCACCCCACGCCCAGAGTTTTGGGCTCCAGTCCCACCACGTCCTCAGGGGCCTAGCAACTACCCCCGGGATTCGCCTAGGGTGACGTGCCATCACTGCAGCGACACGGGACATATTGCTCGGTGACCACATATAAGCGAGGTGAAATGTGCCAATAAAGACAGTCTTGTTTGACCCTTCAACACGCAGCCTCGTCTTGATGGGGGACCCTCTCTCTCTCTGGATCTTGGGGATGGAATGATACCGGTTTTACTTGCATATCGCACTTTGCCAGGGAAAAGGACGTCTCCAACGGCTGATACCCTCTCACTAGCCTGGCTAGCCTTTACAAAAATCTTTATGTTTTTCCCCCCACAAATATAGCTTTCGTTTGGTTGTATTTGATCATCTCTCCTGTTTTTATTTTTTGTGCTTTAAACAAAAGAAGAGCAACAATTTTGAAAAAACACTATATTTTTTATTTTTTTATTTAATAGATATCAATTTTTTTTAAACAATTTTTTCCTCAGTTTAGACTGATACGTATTCTTCTACATATTTTTGGTAAAAAAAAATCGCAATAAGCATATATTGATTGGTTTGCGCAAAAGTTATAGCGTCTACAAAATAGGGGATAGATTTATGGCATTTTTATTTATTATTTTCTTTTTACTAGTAATGGCGGCGATCTGCAATTTTTATTGTGACCGTGACATTGCGGCGGACATATCGGACACTTTTGACATGTTTTTGGGACCATTCACATTTATACAGCGATTAGTGCTATAAAACTGCACTGATTACTGTGTAAATGTGACTGGCAGGGAAGGGGTTAACAGTAGGGACGCTGAAGGGGTCAATATGTTCCTTGGGAGTGATTCTTACTGTAGGAGCAGGGGGACTCACAAGGGGAGGAGACCGATCTGTGTTCCTCTGTACTGGGAACACACATCGGTCTCCTCACCTCTGACAGGAGGTGGATCTGTGTGTTTGCACACACAGATCCACACTCCTGCCGTGATTGCCGGCAATGGTGGGTGCCCGGCTGACATTCCGGCCGCCGGGCACGCGCACCAGGTCGCGAGCGATGCCGCGGGAGCGCACGTGCCACCTAGCGGCCGCGATGCAAAGGACGTCATATGACGTCCACTCTGAGGGAGAGACAGTTCCTGCCAACGTCATATTACTATGGCTCGGTAGGGAACTGGTTAAAGATGTGTTACATTAGTAATTTTGTCTTTTTGGTTTGATCATCAGTGAACGAGGACGTGATTGGAAAGCGTTTTGGTGGGAACTGCATGATAAGTGCAAGTTTCCATTGTTATTGGGTGAGAGTAGATGAACAAAGGGAGAAATGAGGTGTATGGAAGAGCACTTGGTTTGTGGAACATATTACTTACTTAAATGTAAGCACAATTTCATTTGAATGGTGGTATTGAAATACTGTATATTATTGTTTGTTTTTGTTTATGTGCTTTTTCACATGACAAGGTGATGATGTAAGGAAGAGATGAAGTAGTTGGAATAAAGAAATGACGCATATAAGTTTATCACTTCAAGCTTGATTTGACCTAGATATGTTAAGGGACTTTTCATTTGTGAGAATTTAAAAAGAGAAAGCATCAATTATGAACTTTGATTATAAATTTCCATAGCACTGTTTTTTTATAGTTTATATATTAAATATTTTAGTTATGAATGGACACCTATGGTTTGAATAACTCACTGTTTTTTATTTTAATTACATGCCGTGTTGGTAAATGTTATGGCTTAATCTATGCCATACCCAGTGCAAAGCCAAGTAAGAGATTCTCACCTGCACTGCATTCTAAGTTAGGAACTCATGAGCAGCAATCTTCACCCTCAATCTATGGAAAGCCAATAAATAAAATTCCAGTTTTGTATAGACTGACCCTTATATAATTTAGCACTTAGTACAAGTGTTCAGTGAAATTATGTGGTGGGTTCACGGATTTGTGTGGTGATGGTGTAACTGCAGTGTGGTACAAGCTGAGGGCAATGTAAGAATTGTCTTAGGATCTACATTAAAGTAGTTAGAATGGGGGGGGGGTGAATATGGGGTTAACAACTCCCCCAGAGCATCCATCAGTAGTGCAAGCATAGCAGTCCAGCTAGAAAGCCCCAGTTGGCAAATCTGCATTCTTCATGTCTTTCTTCAATTAACTGAAGTAGTCTGCATCAATCAAGTACCTATCTGAGTCTTAACCTGGTATTATAAACAGGCTAAGCCTCAGATAGGTACTGTATATTCTTATGCCTGGGCATCTGGCTTTACAAATGTCAATTAAAAAAAGCACAAACAAGCTTTGGGCAGCATAATGCTTGCAAATGCTACGTTTAGGGTAGCCATTTTATTGTTTGTCACATACTCCTTCAGTCTGGTTTGGAGCATAGGGGTGGTAGACCAATATACTCCAATCTGCACAGACACTGTATAAGATAAACCACATGTTTAGTGGTACAAATTAATAAGGGTTTAGTGGGGAAATGTTCATGAGTGGAATTGGACCAAAAGGAGATCCTCCTCCTACTCCTCTGTGTATTGATCTTACAGACAGAAAATTTCCTGCATCAAAAAAAACCACACATATTGTGGAAAAATTACAATCTATTGGTGCTATTCGGAGTCTCAGAGGTGGGGCCCCTCTGTAAACCATTGCAGGCTGTTACAGGAGGGGTCCCAAGATCCTATCATTCTGTAACACATTCCAATGTCTACGTAAGATCTTTTTAATCAGCAACACGCGATGTTGCTGATGTAAGAATATTATGCAGTGTTCTGTGAAAGTTTTTTTCTGCATATTAATTTGATTAGAGGTATTGAGAATGTAAAATAACAATGTTTTATTATTAATTTTATATCACTGGACAGGGCTGGACTGGGACAAAAATTTGGACCTAGACTTCAACCAGACTGGCCCACTTTGACAGGTCTCTCCTACGGCGGCCGGACAACTCCCGCACACCCCGGCCACCCAAGCCCCCTCTCCCCCTTCACTAGCCACTAGCCGTTCTATTTTATTAGAGTAGAACAGCTGGTACTGGTACTCTTATAGGCAGTACCAGTGGGGAAGCTAGACATTATTTCATCCGGGGCAAAGAATCAGTTTGGTGCCCCCCCTTATGGGACAAGATTAGGCAGAAGTGAGAAACTTCCAGGCCATAGCTGTTGGGTCAGCTGTCTGTCCCCTCCCCCATGCTCCTCTGTCGCCCCCCTGCTCCTCTGGTCCTCCCCCTGCTTCTTGGTTCCCCCCAGGTGAGTGCTGTGGGGAGGGAGAGGAGCCGGCCCACTGAGCCATCGGCCCACCGGAAAACTCCCTGTAGTCCCAATGGACAGTCCATCCCTGTCACTGGATACTATCATGTTATGATGTAATTAGTACGATATATATTATAACCACAAGATGGCCCTACTCCCGAGATTACTGCATTTTTTTAATACTTTTTACCTTATCTTATATGTGAGTTTTTTATGAACTTTTATTTGTGTGGATTAAATCGTTTTCGTCACTGTTATAATTGATAGGGTTGTATATATTTGGTACATTACACTCTGGTTATCAGAAAAGTGTGATCACTGTTGTGGAATTGAGTTCCAGCCAATGGTAGTTGCTTTCCTTGGTTGCGAATAACCTCACATTTTCCGCTGACTGGAACGCAGGCCATTTCCACTGCTTACATGCAGTCCCGCCTATATATATATCAATCGAATGCCCATCTAACCATACCCCTGATGATGTCATCCTATGATGAAATGCATAGGGAGGAGCTTTTAATGAGACACAAGTGTATGACGGGACATGTGGCCATCTTGTTGGGGGGGAACGCTGAAAGTTTTCCACAAAGAAACTAGTGTGTTTTTTACCTGGAAATTGTGAGTGTAAAATCTTTTACCTATTTAAATGTGATTGAGGATTACTGTACCATGAGGTCTGTTCCTTTGTGTTCCATGGGAATAATGGTGGTGTGGAGCTAACGGCTGGATCACCAGGAGTGAAGCGCTGAGACCAGGGTGCCGGTATCTATCTCCCTTTGCCTGTTTGGTCGTGATATATTGAGATCGAGGGGTCTTTATATAACATCCAATGCTCATTTGACCTTGATGTACTCCAAGAAATTAATTTTACAGGTAAGTACACAAAACCAGTTTTCTTTATCATACATCATGCCACACTGAGCAACCATGTTAATCCTTACTTAATGGGATGTCCTAAAGCATGGATTTATGAGGGGAGGGAGATACAGCTACCATCAAAAGGGCAAAGACGATACACAGCAGTCCACAAGACACTGCAACTAGAAGCAGTATTCTCAGTGATACCTACATTCACCTGAAAACATCCTGTAAAGGTGTGAATCAAAGAAAAAGTTGCAGTCTTAAAACCTGATCCACCAAGGCCTGATGAGGTAAAGCTCAGGAGGCAGCTACACTCCTGGTAGAATGAGCCATCATCCGAAATGTTGTATTACTTCAGTTTAAGCCATATTTATTTAGAACATTCTACAATTCTTAAAAGAAAGGGGTATGTTCCATAAAAACAAGTGAACAAACTGCTTGTCCAGAGTTATGTAATCCTGGATTCCAGATCTAGTTTTGTATATCTTTTATCCAACGCGTTTAGCAGGCTGACCCACTTTGTCAGGGCATAAGATCCTGTCAAACACTGTAACAACATGTACAAGATATGACAAACAATGTTTCATGCAGCAAAATCACAAATTAATTTCTTTACACACAGCATCATCTTTTGCTATCACAAAAAATGTACATATATTTTCTACATTCATTGCGACATTCCACATAGCGGGGCACATGATATTTCATGGTATAAATCATTATAAAAAGGTATCTATTGTAAAATTACCTGTATAGTATTACATCAGAGAGTGGTGGCACGTGGCCTGGGAAGCCTGTGGAGCATGTCTCCAAAACCCCAAAAAGGAAAAACCCACTTAGGAGCAAGGACAATACCATATATCTGGATGTTGGAAATATATACTGTAGTGTTATAGTGCACCACAGCATAGAGGGGGAAAAAGAGGAAATTGGGGTATAAGGTAGAGGGAAAAAAGAAGCAAATGGGATGAGGTGAAACAAGGATTGCATAACTACAGAGTCTATATTATATGCTCCCTAATAGAATGCCCAAGAAATGATGGATATCATAAACTGGGAAGGGATAATTGTAGTATGTCTCAGGTCCGAACAGATTTTCTACAGAAAAGTTTAATGTAATTGGAGCATTGCAAAGGATTCGTAAATTCAAATCTTTAAGTAAAACGTATACCTGCCATCCCTCTTACAAAGAAGAGGTATGTAGGGGAAAGGAAAAAAGGGAATTTGCATTTAAATGGTTTTACTTCTATTGGTGTAATGTATTGTGTGAAATCTGTGTGAAATCTGCTCCAATACTGCTGGCAGTCTGCAAACCTCTGCCAGGTGAGGTCAATTATATGTGAGGTTGTTTAATTGAAGGGAAGGGGGTGATTTCCCTGAGGCTACCGCCTCCATCTGTGCAAAAGACCTGGAGTGTCCCAATGGCACAGGGGTGGGCTCCTCTCCCCAGCTTGCATGACAGATACTAGCGAGAGGGCATTGGGGCTAGGTTTACATTAGTGCGATGTCCGACATTGTATGAGATCTACACCACAACATTGCCATGCACATCACATGCGACGTCCTTGCAACGCAAATTCAGCCACACAGATTGCATGGCCAAACCTGCATCGCATAAAAAAAGGGGACGGGTCCTTTACAATTTTGGACTGCACTGGAATCGGATCGCATGTGTGTAGTAGCCAGTAAACCCTTCTTCAGTCCTTCAGAAAGAATACAAAGCTAATTTGACTACCTAACAGCAGTCAATTCTAAATACATATTTACAACCCACACCTAATCCAATGTTTGAAAGGCTCTGTCCCCTGGTGACTGATGCCAGGCAAAGAAAACAGGGAACCAGAAAAGACAAATGAGGTCAAAGTACCAACTCATCCTGGTGGAGCAACAAATATGACTTCCTGCAAGATAGAGCTGACAATTTAGACACCCTTGTTGCTGTAGTATTAGCAACCAGAACCACTGCCTTCTGAATCAAAAAATCTAATGGAAGGTCCTAAATAGGTTTAAAAGATTATTCCTGCAAAACAGACAAAGCCAAATGAACTTCCCTGGAGGCACAGGTGACCTCACAGGAGTAACCATATGCACAACTCCTTGAGCAATCGGCCTCTGGAAAAAAATTGGCAAGGCTGTGATCTGCCCCTAGATGTTACACAAAAGTCTACTCCACACTGGGGAAAAGACAGGATCCGACTAATGGCATATTTGCAGGACTGGAACCCCCTAGCTAAACACTAAGGCCTCGTACACACGATCGGTTAACCAGAGGACAAAGGTCTGAAGGACCTTTTTCATCGGTCAAAAAAAAGCCAACTTGCTTTAAATTTAACCGATGGATTCCTAACCGATGGGAAAAAAAAACGATTGTTAGTAGGCACAACCATCGGTTAAAAATCCACGCATGCTCAGAATCAAGTCGACGCATGCTTGGAAGCATTGAACTTCGTTTTTTTCAGCACGTCGTTGTGTTTTACGTGTCCGCGTTTTGACACGATCGGTTATTTAACCGATGGTGTGTAGGCGCGACGGACCATCAGTCAGCTTTATCGGTTAACCGACGACAACGGTCCATTAGACCGTTCTCATCGGATGGACTGATCGTGTGTACGAGGCTTAAGGCAACATAGTCCTATTGTGAATGGAAGAAGTCTTCCTGGCTCTTACAGTGGTATTACAGTAGGAATGACTGTGTCAGCTAGCCCTTGCTCCTTCAGAATAATGGCTTCAATAATCACGTCATTAGAGCCAGACGGATGAAAGACCAGACCCTAAAACAGGAGGTCTGGTGGAGCAGAAAGCGTTTATGGACTGTCTATCACTATATTTATGATTATGGCATACCATGTTCTCCTAAACCAAGCAGGTGCAACAAGACCCGCCAGTGTTCCTTCCCCCTTAATCCTGTGCAACAGATGCAGAAGTTGTATTGGAGGAAAAAACATATGATAGAGAACTGGTCTTATTGCACCATCAGGGCATCTATTGGCAAAGCCTATGAATCCCTGGTTCTGGAGACAAATCTGTTAGTTTTGAATTGGACCTGGACACTAACAGCTTCACATCTGGCTTGCCCCATCATTGACAAAGTGCTCTGAAATCCTCCAGAAGGGGAACCACACCATGTAGGTAACTGCCTGCCAATTCTCTACTCCATGTGAACTGCAGATATAGCAGAAATATGGTACTCTGCTCAAGATATGAAACCTGTCACGTTTGGAGCAGCTCGACTCCAGGTGTGCCCCGGTGATTTACTGACTATTAAGACTGAAATTTTTGGAAAAAAAACAATATTTTTTTACTTCTGCTATAAAACATAAAAAAAAAAAATCTTCATAAATTTAGGGCAATATGTATTCTGCTACATTTATTTTGTAAAAAAAACTCAATTAGCGTATATTGATTTGCGCAAAAGTTATAGCGCCTACAAACTATGGTATAGTTTTATTTATGTATTTACTAGTAATGGCAGTGATTAGCGACTTATAGCAGGACTTCGATATTGCGGAGAACAAATTGGACACCTAACTGACACTTTTGACACTTTTTGGGGACCAGTGACACTAATACATTGCTCGGTGCAAAAAATATGCATTGTTACTATACTAATGACACGAGCTGGGAAGGGGTTACCATCAGGGGAGATCAAAGAGTTAAATGTGTTTCCTGGGTGTGCTTGCTAACTGTGTGGGGGGTGCTTAGACTGGGGAAATGTAAAGATCTGTGTCCCTGCTTATCAGGAACACAGGATCAACACATTCTCCCCTCAGAGAATGGCACTGTACCTTGTTTACATAGGCAGACCACCGTTCTGCCTTTCTTCTGAACGATTGGCGGGTCCCCGCAGACATCGCTGATTGGCTCCCACTGTGTCCAATCATAGTGGGAGTTGGTCTCCAACTGCGTGTGTGCGTGCCCTAGACCTGGAAGTGTCAGATTATGTACTAGGTATGTGATCTGGCATAGAGCGGCCTCCCAGCTGCAGTAAATGTACGCGGGGTGGCCGCTAAGCGGTTAATCTATAGGCAGTGCATAACCCATTAAGTAAGAATTGGTCAATCTGTGTCCCGTAATGTACAATAAAGAAACCACAGTACCTTTTAGGCTGGGTTAACACTGGGGAACGGAGCAGCACACAGCAGGGGATCCAGTGCGTCTCCATTCACCATTTCAGGTCAGATTTCAGCCTGAATGTTTGGCTGAATTTGGACCTGAAACAAACCAGAAGACGCACAGGACTCTTGTGCAATTTGCAGTGGAGCCATTTCAGATATATGTGAACCGCCACCATAGAGAGCCGGTCACAATCTCCTGACATGCGAATTGGATGTGGGGTAACCCCGCTTGTAGAACAGTAATTAAAGCATATTTTGTGAATACAAGGGCTGTGGCATATTTTATCATGTTCACAGTAAGTAAACTCAAGTTCTAGGCCTCTAACACTGTTAAAACAATATTTCTACACACACACAGTTTGCTGCAGCACATTACACCCCAACTAAATATTTTATTCTGCATGCCCCCGAAAATTAAAGTTTCCCTGGTCATGTACTAAGCCATTCTAATAAGTTTTGAGTTGCACTGTTATATTAAAATAGTGCTACTGTAGCAGTGGATCTTCACATCAGTTTTGCTCTTGTTGACATAACAGGTGAACTATGCTAAATCTTCAAAATCCTGTTTGCCCAGGATGACCCTTAACAAATATTCATTCAGAAAAAAAAATCTCTGATAAAGTATAGCAATAAATAAAACTTATCAAACATTCAGTAAGGTATTCTGGATCTCGTCTTGCAATTTACTGATAGGATTTGTATGGCAGTGAGTAATGAAGTGATAAAAAATAGGGTATGTTGCATTTTTGTATTCAGTTTAACATCAATGATTACATGATAATTTAAAAGGTTTGTAAAAATGAAGAAAATACTTTTTTCTAACTGAAGGTAGAACATCTATCAACAACCATTAAATAATTCTTTAATTTGTATCAACCTTTTTCAGTCATTTACATTCTGCAGTAAACTGCTAGCAAGAGGCAACATTTCTTTTTTTTATTGTAAGTTGTTTGATAGAACCATAACATAGCATTGGCTCTGGGGGTGGGAGATCTTCAGTGTTTGAGTCCATGACTTTCCACAAATGCACACAGCAACCCCAGAATGGAACCCCATTACTTCTTCTCCTCCTATGAAGGAATTAAATAGAAACATTCTTGTCTCTGAAAAAGAATCCTACCACCGGTGCTAAACCTATAACTCTATAACACTTTACTAACACTTTAGTAAAGAAGTATGAAGACTGCCATTGACATAGCGACCAGTAGTCATGTAACAGTCATACAAATTCAATGTCACTGCCTTAACACAATGATGATTAGGAGTATATTTGACTTTCTTGATCTGTTTTCCTGTTGTGAGCCAGTGGAAGGTGTTGAAGCCTTTGGAGAGGCATGACAGCCAGGCAACAACCATTTTGCGAAGAAGGGTCAGCAATCATAGCATCAATATTTTTCTAGGTTTAATTAAAAAAATAAGTTTGCATACCTACAGCAGGTTATAAGATAATAAAAATGTCTCTTCTAAACTTTTTTTTGTTTGGAGGACTACACAGATTTTTCTGCAATTTTGCATATTTTCTATGCATTTTTTTTTTTTTGCAGCAAAAACAAGAGAGCTTTTAGATAGAGAAGCTTCCGTGAATTTGAAGAAGGCTCAACACAACTGTACATAGGGCTCAGGGTGAGATGCAGCACTTTAACCTTTTAAAACATGTAGCTGATAAAATAGATTGAAGGGTACACGCCAAAGCAGCACAAAAACTATGGTGGGGCATACCAAAAGGATTGAAACTTTCTAGGCAAAAACAAACCCATATATATTTAAACCTCCATGCACATTGGCTTTTAACTGTATCCGAGACAATAATTATTTGTGCCCTAAACATGGTTAGACTGTAGTACAATTATTAGACCCTATTGACCATATCTTGCAAAAAATTCTGCCCATATATGGCTAGTTTTACAACCAAATGTAGCAATTTTTGTGGCAAATTTTTTTTGGAAATGTCCAGAATTTAACTACTAAATTACAGCCACTGAATGTGATAATGATAATTTAGGATTTGTTTACATTTATCATGCATTTTCCTGCAACTCTTATGCCGCGTACACCCGATAATTTTTCGGCATGGAAAAAAACGAAGTCTTTAAAAACGTCATTTAAAATGATCATTTTTTGGCTTCTGAAAAACGACCAAAAAATAATTCGAACATGCTGCATTTTTTAACGGCGTTTTAAAAAATGTAATTTTTCGGGTTGTAAAAAATTATCGTGTATGGGCTAAAATTACGTTTTTAAACCTGCGCATGCTCAGAAGCAAGTTATGAGACGGGAGTGCTCGTTCTGGTAAAACTACTGTTCATAATGGAGTAAGCACATTCATCACGCTGTAACAGACAGAAAAGCGTGAATCGTCTTTTACTAACACGGAATCAGCTAAAGCAGCCCAAAGGCGAATAGAACTTCCCCTTTAGAGTGCCTCGTACGTGTTGTACGTCACCGCGCTTTGTTCATCATTTTTTTAAAACGATGGTGTGTGGGCAATGTCGTTTTTAATGATGAAGTTGGAAAAACGTTGTTTTTTGGACATGCTGAAAAACAACGTTTTATTTTCATGCCGAAAAATGATCGTGTGTACGCGGCATTACATATGCATGGCAATGCCAATAATCCTTAATGACACCCCCATGCAATTTGTGAACAGGCGTGTTCGCTAAAGCATATACAGTAGGGGTTTATTTACTAAAACTGGAGAGTGCAACATCTGGTGCAGCTCTGCATGGTAGCCAATCAGCTTCTAACTTCATCAAGCTTTGACAAAAAAAAAAAAAACAGGAAACTGATTGGTTTCTATGCAGAGCTACACCAGATATTGCATTCTCCAGTTTTGGTAAACCAACCCCATAGTGTTACAGTACTATGTGTTTTTTCACAATTTCAAAAATGATGAAGGAACTTCTTTTTTTGTCCATTTCTCGTGCAGTGACAGCCCACTGAAATGATTGGGCTGCCCTAAAAGCTACACGCGGGAATGTGCAGAAAGCATTTGTGCACGTTCAGTCCCACCTCTGTGGTGTAAGGGATGCCTTAGATATGAAATTTGCTGTAAACAATAAAGATATGAGGATTCACTGACAGATTCAATAACATATGAGGCCAAGTTAAAGAACTATAAAGGCAAATCCTAATTTCCTAATCTTCAGATTCCGTCAGATGCAACAGAAACATTCTCATTTATCCTGGCATAGTCTCTTGTAATGCTAGATCAATATGTAATCTTCATATTGAACCATTAGCTTTATACTAAGTAGAATTCACAGCGCAACAGTTGGCCTGCTACATGGAAACAAAATGATCAGCTGGTTTAGTGTTATATACAAGCTGCTTAGGCAGAATTTCACTTTTCACAAAAAATTCTCATGTCTTTTCTGTCCAAGCCATCCCAGTTTCCTTTAGATGTACCAAAACTATGGAATTGGTCCAACCCGCGGCCCGCAGGCTTCATGCAGCCCCAGATTTTAGCATGCGGCCTGGGCATATCTGGAGAGGCGCTGGGATGGCGTGCAAACATAGCAGCTGTGGCAGCCTGCAACCATAGATGATGGGTGCAACTGGTGAAGTGCTTCCTGTATCTTACTGCTTTTTATGTTTAAAATCTACATACCAGGAAGTCATGTACTTTTCTATAGAACACACCAGGGGCTAAGGTAAGGCCTTGCTTTAACCACTTACCCCCCGGACCATATTGCTGCCCAAAGACCAGAGTACTTTTTGCGATTCGGGACTGCGTCGCTTTAACAGACAATTGCGCGGTCGTGTGACGTGGCTCCCAAACAAAATTGGCGTCCTTTTTTTCCCACAAATAGAGCTTTCTTTTGGTGGTATTTGATCACCTCTGCGTTTTTATTTTTTGCGCTATAAACAAAAATAGAACGACAATTTTGAAAAAAATGAATATTTTTTACTTTTTGCTGTAATAAATATCCCCCAAAAATATATAAAAAAACATTTTTTTTCCTCAGTTTAGGCCGATACGTATTCTTCTACATATTTTTCGTAAAAAAAAATCGCAATAAGCGTTTATTGATTGGTTTGCGCAAACGTTATAGCGTTTACAAAATAGGGGGTATTTTTATGGCATTTTTATTAATATTTTTTTTTACTAGTAATGGCGGCGATCAGCGATTTTTTTTTCGGTATTGCGACATTATGGCGGACACTTCGGAAATTTTTGACACATTTTTGGGACCATTGGCATTTTTATAGCGATCAGTGCTATAAAAATGCATTAGATTACTATAAAAATGCCACTGGCAGTGAAGGGGTTAACACTAGGGGGCGGGGAAGGGGTTAAGTATGCCTGGGTGTGTTCTTACTGTGGGGGGGGGGGGGGGGGCCTCACTAGGGGAAACACTGATCTTCTGTTCATACATTGTATGAACAGAAAATCAGCATTTCCCCTGCTGACAGGAACGAGAGCTGTGTGTTTACACACACAGCTCCCGTTCCCCGCTCTGTACCGAGCGATCGCGTGTGCCCGGCGGCGATCGCGCCCGCCGGGCACACGCACGGGAGTCGGGGGCGAGCAGAGGGCGCGCGCGCGCGCCTCCGGCGGCGCGCGTGTGCGCCCCTAGTGGCGGCTAATAGGCAGGACGTCATATAACGTGATCTCGCCTAGGAGAGCCACCTTGTGGACGTATTTCGACGGTGCGGCGACGGCAAGTGGTTAAAAATAAAAAAAAAACTTTAATTTTTTTGCAACAGAGGCATGTACATATACATAATGGTATATTGGTACATAGGGGAGCTGGAGTTTAGAAAACAAAGTGTACCAAGCCTTTAACCACTTACCCACTTAAGGACCCCTTCACGCCGATATACATCGGCAGAATGGCACAGCTGGGCACAATCACGTACCTGTCTCTTGCGAGCGATCGGTCACCGGAGCTGAAGAATGGGCAGAGGTGTGTGTAAACACACCTTCCCTGTTCTTCGTTGTGGCAGTGTCATTGATTGTCTGTTCCCTGATATAGCCCTGCATTGGCTACCCGTGAAGGAACGGGTTCTGTTTAAGACTGGTTGCATGGTGCACAGGGCTACCCATGGCAAGGGGCCAGTGTACCTGCAGGAAAAATTCACCAAGTATGTGCCTAACCGTACCTTAAGGTCGGCTAATTCGGAAACTTTGGTGATCCCTAAATTTCGAAAGAAAAAATGCGGAGGGAGGATGAGTGCGGTCCAGGGAACACAGTTTTGGAACTCCCTGCCTCTAAAATTAAGGCTTGAGAATGATCTTTTTAAGTTCAGGAAGCTTCTAAAAACTGAGCTTTTCAGTCAAGCCTATGGAATTACATAGGTTTTTATAGTTCTTTGATCTGCTAACCATTTGATCTGTTCCGCTGCCTGCGTGTTTTTTTGGTTGTTGCTGTATTGTTGTTCTCGGCGCATCGAGGCCTACCGGTAACTGACTGCGTTTTGTACCATTTTGTACTTTTAAGAATTTTAATAAATAAATAAATAAATAAATAAGGGAAAGACGATCAATGACGTCACACTTAACCCCGACAGCGCCCCCTAGTGGTTAACTCCTAAACTGCAATTGTAATTTTCACAGTAAACAATGCATTTTTATAGCACTTTTTGACGTGCAAATGACAATGGTCCCAAAAATGTGTCAAAATTGGCCGATGTGTCCGCCATAATGTCACAGTCATGAAAAAAATCTCTGATCGCCGCCATTAGTAGTAAAAAAAAAAAAAAATATTAATGAAAATGCAATAAAACTATCCCCTATTTTGTAAACGCTATACATTTTGCGCAAACCAATCGATAAACGCTTATTGCATTTTTTTTACCAAAAATAGGTAGAAGAATACGTATCGGCCTAAAATGAAGAATTTTTTTTTTATATATATATATATATATTTTTGGGGGATATTTATTATAACAAAAAGTAAAAAATATTGGTTTTTTTTCAAAATTGTCGCTCTATTTTTGTTTATAGCGAAAAAAGGACGCCAATTTTGTTTGGGAGCCACGTCGCACGACCGCGCAATTGTCAGTTAAAGTGAGGCAGTGTCGAATCGCAAAAAGGGGCAAGGTACTTAACCTGCATAATAGTCCAGGTCTTAAGTGGTTAAGGACCACCCCACATTTACTGTCGTAGGGCAGCCCTTAAAGTGGAGTTCCACCCATAAATATAACATTACATCAGTAGTTTTAAAAAAATGTCATTAGTCCTTTAAGAAAAACATTTTTTTTTTAGATGCCTTCAAAGTGTTGTTGCTAGGCAGAATAGTTAATCTTCCCTCTTCCTGCACCTAGGTGCTTAAGCTTCCTAACCTACACCGCACAGACTCCTGGGAATGTAGTGGGTGTAACTTTCCAGGAGTCTGTGCACTCCCCAGTCTCGAAGAATCATGTGACTTAGGTTTCAGATCAGGTTTCAGCACCTGTACTGTCCATTACACTGCTTGTGCAGCACTGAGCATGTGCGAGATCTGCAAGGCTGAAATCCAGGAAGTCATACAGTCTGGCTTCATGATGCCCACACTTAAGATGGCCCCAGTCAATTTCTATTTTATAAAGTGTCTAAATGCTGTAACAACCTAACAAAACAGACCTTAGTTTACAGACTAACTTTACTAGAATACATTAAGCTTGTGTATTACAGGGGTATTTATATTTAAAAAGTGAAATTGTGGCGAGAACTCTGCTTTAAAGTGGTTGTAAACCTTAAATTTGCACTTTTACCTACAGGTAAGCCTATAACAAGGCTTACCTGTAGGTAAAAAGAATATCTCCTAAACCTGTACGGTTTAGGAGATATTCCCCTCGCAATGCGGGCGGCGCATGCGCAGGAGGGATCCACGGCGGAAGATCCGGCAGCCGCCGGACCTTGCCGATTTTAAATCTCCCGCGCGCATGCGCGGGAGTGACGTCATCGCCGCTCCAGCCAATCACAGCGCTGGAGCGGCGCCGCTCCAGCCAATCACAGCGCTGGAGCGGCGATACCCGGAAGACACGCCGGAGCAAGATGACATCTCGCTCGGCGTGAACCAGGTAAGTGTCGTTCACCTCGTTTTGAGGTAAGTATTTCATAATCAGCTATTATGCGGTGCATACTAGCTGATTATGCATTTTGCCTTACAGGTAAAAAAAAAAAAAAAAATTATATATGCGGTTTACAACCGCTTTAAGTGCAAAATCACATACCTGTACATGATTCTTGTGCACGGCTCTAGGTCGCGTGTCCAATCACAGTGAGAGCCAATCAGCTGGTCCATCGGCCATGTGGGGCCGTCGGCCACCCACGATCGCTCGCTGGAGATATGTAAACAAGGCAGACCGTCGTTCTGTCACACTGGAAGAGAGATATCTGTGATTCCTGCTATTCAGAAACACAGATGTCTCTCTTCCTCAAGTCAGTCCATCCCCCACACAGTAAGAAAATACTCCCAGGGAACGCAGTTAACCCTTTAATTGCCCATGATGTTAATGCCTTCCCTGTCAGTGTGATTTATACAGTGACCATGCATTTTTTTTAGCACTGATCACTTTATTGGTGTCACTTGCCCCCAAAAAATGTCACTTAGTGTCAGATTTGTCTGCTGCAATGTCGCAGTCCCGCTAAAAATCACTGCTCGCCGCCATTACTAGTAAAAACAACACAACAAATTAAAAGTCCATAAAACTATCCCTTCGTTTGTAGACGCTAAAACTTTTGTGCAAACCAATCAATATACGCCTTTTGTTTTTTACCAAAAATATGTAGCAGAATACAAAGTGGCCTAGATTTTTTTTTATTAAGAATGTTTTATAGCAGAAAGTAAAAAATATTGTTGTATTTTTGTTTTTTTAATTGTCAGTCTTTTTTTGATTATAGCACAAAAAAAAACGCAGAGGTGATAAAATAAAACCAAAAAAAAAGCTCTATTTGTGGGGAAAGAAAACGACATCAATTTTATTTGGGTACAACATCGCACGACTGCGCAGTTGTCAGTTTAAGTAATTCCAGTGCAGTATTCCAAAAAAATGGCCTGGTCAGGAAGGGGGTAAAACCTTCAGGAGCTGAAGTGGTTAAAGGGTGTTTATAAACATTTTGCACAATTTTCCATCTTACTTCTGAAGACATACATTGGGAAATTTTAACCATAATTCCTTTCGGAAAGGAACCACAATACATATATATCCATGTTCAAATAAATTGATTAGAATACAAACGTCTACCTAAAATACTATTGCAGGAGCAAATTGAGAATAATGAACTCGGCATATTTATTTTTACAAATGTCTATCAGGTTTCTATTTCAAATTATTTTGATATAGTTCATGAAGGCATAAAGTTATGTCCCTTTCACTTAGCTTTCTCATATCCTCCTGGACAGATGACACCAACAGACCTTCAATGATTTGCACAGTGTCGATATGATTCCACTGTTGGACAATGCCCAAGTTTCTGCTGCTCTGAGATAGGTAAACATGCTAACCATGTCCATCTGAAATCCAGGTACTTCCATTAAGAATTCAGGGCCAGATTCTCGTAGATTGCCGCATCTCTGCGGCAGGGTAACGTATCTCATTTACATTACGCCCCTGCAAGTTTTACGGGCAAGTGCTTGATTCACAAAGCACTTTTCTGTAAAGTTGCGGCGCTGTAGCGTAAATCCCCCGGCGCAAGCCCGCCTAATTCAAATTAGGCAGGTAGGGGGCGTATAGCATTTAAATTAGGCGCGTTCCCGCGCCGAACCTAATGCGCATGCGCCGTCCCTAAAATTTCCCGACGTGCATTGCGCTAAATGACGTCGCAAGGATGTCATTGGTTTCGACGTGAACGTAAATAGCGTCCAGCCCCATTCACGGATGAGTTACGCAAACTACGTAAAATTTTCAAATTGCGACGCGGGAACGACGGCCATACTTAACATTGGATACGCCACCTAGGGGGCATGTTTATCTTTACGCCGTGTATCTCTTATGGAAACGGCGTAAATTTACTGCGACGGGCAAGCGTGCGTTCGTGAATCGGCGTAACGACTCATTTGCATATTCTACGCGGACCACAATGGAAGCACAACCTAGCGGCCAGCGTAAATATTGCACCCTAAGATATGATGGCACAGGCCGTCGTATCTTAGGCATGTTTAAGTGTATCTCAGTTTGAGAATACATTTAAACATACGACGGGCTTAGATTCGGAGTTACGTTGGCGTATCTACTGATACTCTGGCATAACTCTTTGTGAATCTAGGCCTCATATTTTATCATTTAAAACCAGAGAAACCCTGACACCTATAAAAAGGCAAAAGGGGCCAAACATTTTGGAAGTTTTTTTTTTCCGTATAAAGCATAGCACAAAAAAAAAAATCCCCCAAATTTGCCTTTTTTAGAAAGTAGACACCCAAAGAGATCTTTAGTTCTTTTTTCCAAATGAAGAAACATGCTGGTCCTCAGGTGAATAAAACATGGAGCTTGGTAATGGTGTGCTAGAGACATTTTTTTTTTTTTTTTACGAAAGGCAAATCCACTTTGCACTACAAGTGCAAACTACAAATGCAAAGTGCAGTTGAAATTGCACTTGGAAGTGCAGTCACTATAAATCTGAGGGGTAGATCTGAAATGAGGGGAAGCTCTGCTGATTTTATTATCCAATTATGTGCAAGCTAAAATGCTGTTTTTTTATTTTCCTTGCATGTCCCCCTCGGATCTACAGCGACTGCACTTCCAAGTGCACTTTCAGTGCAATTTCAAGTGCACTTTGCACTTGTAGTTTGCACTTGTAGTGCAAAGTGGATTTGCCTTTAGTAAATAAACCCCATTACTGTCCAGGCCATACACAGAAGAAGGATGGAGATAAAGGGGTTAATGTGGAGACCTGCAAGATAAGGAAGGTGAGGGTTAATATACAGTTCACTCAGGCCTCGTACACACGGTCGGTCAAAACCGATGAAAACGGACGTGGGCTCCTTCGGTCAGTTATCCTTTGGTCAAAAATGTTAGAACTTGCTTTAAAATTGAACCGATGGACGCCTAACCGATAGGTCAAAACCGATGGTTAGTACGCAAAAGCATCGGTTAAAAACCCGCGCATGCTCAGAATCAAGTCGACGCATGCTTGGAAGCATTGAACTTCATTTTTCTCTGCACGTCGTTGTGTTTTACGTCACCGCGTTTTTTTAACTGATGGTGTGTAGGCACATCAGACCGTCAGTCAGCTTCATTGGTTAACCAATGAGAACGGTCATTCGGACCGTTCTCATTGGATGGACTGATCGTGTGTCAGTATTTAGGTCAGATGTGTAGGAGAGAAGGGGTGGTGAAAGGGTTTTAAAAAAATAGTCAGCTTTCTCCATCCTTGCATCCAAGCCACAGTCTCTGTCCGTCTGCACTGCCTCTCTCTCTCCTCCAACAGGATTGAGTGTTCTGGTTATTTTGGAAAGGTGTATTTGACAAAACATAGGGGCCCGTATTCACAAAGGATTTACGACGGCATATCTCCAGATACGCCGTTGTAAGTCCGAATGTGAGGCGTCATATCTCTGCGCCTGATTCAAAGAATCAGATACGCCTCACTGTTGCCAAGATACGAGCGGCGTAAGTCTCCTACGCCGTCGTATCTTGGGGTGCATATTTACGCTGGCCGCTAGGGGCGCTTCTGTATATATTTCCGCATCGAATATGCAAATGAGCTAGATACGCCGATTCACAAACGTACTTGCGCCCGGCGTATTAAAATATGCTGTTTACGTAAGGCGTACGACCGGCGTAACTTTACCCCTCATAAAGCAGGGGTAAGTCATGTTAAGGTATGGACGTCGGAACAGAGTCGTATTTTACGTCGTTTTCGTAAGTCGTACGTGAATGGGGATGGGCGTAGGTTATGTTCACATCGACTAAGCATTGAGCCGGCGTAATTTCCGGAGAAAATTTGACGTGATACTGAGCATGCGCGTGCATGCGCCGTTCGTTAGGCGCGTCATTTACGTGGGGTCACGATTCATTTCCATACAACACGCCCCCTACCAGCCTACTTTGAATTATGTGGGCTTACGTCGGCCCATCTACGCTACGCCGCCGCAACTTACGGAGCAAGTGCTTTGTGAATACTGCACTTGCCTGTCTAAGTTGCGGCGACTTAGCGTAAATAGGATACGCTACACCCAACTAAAGATACGCCATTGTATCTGAATCTGGCCCTTTCAGTCTAGACTTTGGTGTTATTCCGTTTAGACAGGGGTGCTTGCAAAGTAATAAATAACACAACCATAATTGTGTGCAGATGTGAGCTTCTAATATTTTACCTTTAATGGTAGAAACAATAGAGGATATATTTACAAAGCAATGTGACTTTTCATCAAACATTCTCTAGTAGTGAACCCATCACTATCATTAAATATACTTGCATCTGGAAGGTTCACCTGCAGTTAATGTTTGCTGAATGTCAGACTTGCGGCTTTAAAAATATGCCCCTTGGTGTTTCATTGCAGAACCAATTGTTTTCTGAGGTTAATTAGAGGAATACTTGATGTTCTGAATGTTTACAGAAGCCACCACCAAATATGAATTACTCATGTTCTAAAACAAAACAAACCATCAACAACAACCATTGAACAAACATTCTACTCCAATCTGTCTCCGGGGACCCAATTTTCTCCATTGCTCCATTGCCTACCGCCATGTTACTTTGCTATTGATTATTTGACATTAAATTAAATATATGTTTTTCGGTACCAGTGCTGTTTAGTCTGCATAGGCTGCATGTTTTGGGGAAAGAAGTAGAGCTTTTTCCAACAGCTGATGGAGCAAATTATGAAGGCTCAAATATTTTTGCACAGAGCAGCCCAGATCCTCCTCTTCTTGGGTCCCTCTTTGGTTTTCATGGCCCCCTCCCTCCTGTAAAGTGCCCCCACAGCAAGCAGCTTGCTATGGGGGCACTCGAGCAGAGCCACACCTCTTTGTCCGTTCAGACAGGGTCCCGCCCCCTTTCTCTCCTCATCAGCTGACTGAATTTGACTGACAGCAGGGGAGCCAATGGCACCGTGCTGCTGTCTCTGCCAATGAGGAGGGAAGTCTTGGGCAGCCGAGACACTCCTACAACATCGCTGGAGTTAGATGGGGCTCAGGTAAGTATTAGGGGGCAAAGGGGGGCTGCTGCACACAGAAGGCTTTTTATCTAAATGCATAGAATGCATTAAGATAAAAAAAATCTTATGCCTTTACAATCACTTTAATATTAGAGTGGGATTATAGTTTAAACACTTTGTAATACAGTATATACTGTACCTGGAGCGGCATGTAGGAGGACATGTGAGGTGGGAGCTCCTCCGTCACTTCACACATTGTGCATTCTTCTCCTACAGCTAAACCTACTGGTTGTCCAGGAAGTAACAGAAAAGCTTGCAGAAAAAGATGGCAGAACACCAGTCTCTGAGAATCATGAGTGATATCCTCCTTTGCCATACCTTACCACCATAAACACCACAAAGGTAATAGAGGCAACATCTATGTGTCACTTTACCTTGTCCACTAAAGTAGAAGAGGTGATATCCTAATATCTCTACTCTATCGGAAATTTTTATCAACTATGGAATATATTTGCCAAGGCTGAGGACCACTTAAACCATGTCAATCACATAATACAGCAGCAACAGCGTCAAGAAGACATTGAGAATAGGTTGAGGCACAGACATGCCTATTTTGTGGGACTCCCCAAAAGAGTCAAAGGTAATGACCACACCACATTCTTGCAGACCTGCTGATCAAAAATTACAGCAGCAATAAATTTATTCTTACTTTTGGAGTTAAAAGGGACAAGGGTTATCAACAAATTTGGCAACGTTATTAGTATAAAATAACATGATGAAAATCTCAAACCTTACCTGTAGACATTTTTTTTATTCACTTTAGGACAAAGATCCCATCAGCCTAATTAAACATTTGCGATATGTAATATCTAGAGATCAGACTCATGTTTTAATACTTAAACCCAGATTCGTTTCAATACTCTCAATAGGTGTGTCCTTCCTACTTGCCATTCTTTATATTTTCTGGCATTCACCTGTACGTTGATCATTCCCTCAAAAATAGCTCCTTATTTATTCTTAGAAAACCTGGTTGATGGAGTTGAACACACAAGCACCCATCATTAGGACTGAAATATAACAAATATTGTCTAAATACCATAACCATGTGTAATCTTTCTTTAATTTTGGTGTCCTTTGTGCATTTCTTTTAGATCTGTGCAGTAATCCAGCATAAAAACTAAATTGATGGGTAGATTGACTTTTGTACAACCACAATGCCCATGAATGGATCAAAAATCGGCTAGTTCCTGCAAAACCAGCTAAACTTCAATCCATGTATGGTCAGCTTTACTGTTAGCATTCTGTTATATTATATTGTGATTATTAGTTCTGCTACGATGTGGTAGTGTATGGTAATATTATATTTAATGTTTGTTTAAAGTAAATTCCACCTAGTAGAACTACATGGTTATAATATTTGTTCCTGTTTTTCAAAAAACAAGAAGGACTTATTAATGTATGCAGTGTCATCTTTGATTGAAATCGTTAATTTTTTAAAATATGATAACTTAGTATCGAGCATGTCTCTTTAGAAATGTCTATATTTCTGTCACAACGCCCAGCCCAGTGTAAATCCATTGCCTTTATTTTGTATAGTAAAATGTTTTGCAGCATCAAAGTTCTATATACTTTGCTGAAATAAATAAAATTACTTAAAATGCACTTACACAAAAAAGCTAGAAAAACTAATTACATATGTGAACTATTGTTATAATTGCAAAGTAAACATATACTTCTTCATTAGAATGAAACAAAAAAATAATGAATTACACAATACAGTAATAAAGTAGAAGAGTATGACTCATTCAAAGTTATTTTCAGAACTTCAGGTAAATAAATTAAACACTGAAAAAAAAAAATATCAAGGGGATAGCTATTCATTTTCTTTTTCCCTCTTGGGAGCATGCACATGAAGCTTTTTATTTGTATATTTAGTTCTTGTTTTATGAGAAATTGATAGGTAAACTGGTTTGCGAGAGGGGCTTAGCACTCGATTTGGGGACCCTTGTGGATGAGCTCGCTAAAGCCCTGGGAACATGGGCACAGGGCAGCGGTCATGCAGAGATCATCATTAAGGCAGCACCTCAACTCAGAAGCGAGCCATGCACAGTTCCACTTGGTAGACTCCTACTATGTCAGGCACCGATCTTTTGCTGTCTGGCTGATATCACATTCATACCACTTCACAGTTAAGCACTTTTACCATGTCACTGTACCATTTCTCCCCACAAATGCAGCAATTCTGAGAGGACACCGCAGGGGCTGTGTTCTGCACACCAGGACAGCCTTACTTGTCACCTCACTCACTCCTAGTGACAATGTGTGTTCCTGCAAATTTCTCTGTGCAGGCCTCTGTTGCTTACTATCTTTAACACTTTACTTGGATGCCTTCCTTACTGATTCTTGCTTCCATACCTCCAGACTAGGTCACTGAGTCCCCCGTGATATAGTTCCCGAGTATGGGTTACTAATCACTAGGGAGGGGATCAAGCTAACCAACCCCTCACTACTGGGTTGACTGTCCCCCATGTCACGTACTGACCTTCCCCTGGCTGGCTGATGAGGTTTAATGTTGTGATGAGGTTTAATGTTGATAAATGTAAAGTTATGCACTTGGGGGCTAAGAATATGCATGCATCATACATACTAGGGGGAGTACAACTGGGGGGATCTGTAGTGGAGAAGGATCTGGAGGTTTTAGTTGATCATAAGCTCAATAATGGCATGCAATGCCAAGCTGCGGTTTCCAAAGCGAGCAAAGTCCTTTCTTGTATTAAGAGAGGTATGGACTCCAGAGACAGAGATATAATTTTGCCCCTGTACAAATCATTAGTAAGACCTCATCTGGAATATGCAGTTCAGTTTTGGGCACCAGTTCTCAAAAAGGATATCGGAGAACTGGAGAAAGTGCAGAGAAGAGCAACCAAACTGATAAGAGGCATGGAGGAGCTCAGCTATGAGGAAAGATTAGAAGAACTAAATCTATTCACTCTTGAGAAGAGGAGAATTAGGGGGGATATGATCAACATGTACAAATATATAAGAGGTCCATACAGTGTACTTGGTGTTGAGTTATTCACTTTACGGTCAACACTGAGGACAAGGGGGCACTCTTTACGTCTAGAGGAAAAGAGATTTCACCTCCAAATACGGAAAGGTTTTTTCACAGTAAGATCTGTGAAAATGTGGAACAGACTCCCTCCAGAGGTGGTTCTGGCCAGCTCAGTAGATTGCTTTAAGAAAGGCCTGGATTCTTTCCTAAATGTACATAAAATAACTGAGTACTAAGATTTGTAGGTAAAGTTGATCCAGGGTAAATCCGATTGCCTCTCGGGGGATCAGGAAGGAATTTTTTCCCCTGCTGTAGCAAATTGGATCATGCTCTGCTGGGGTTTTTTGCCTTCCTCTGGATCAACTGTGGGTATGGAGTTGGGTGTATGGGATTGTATTGTGTCTTTTATTTTGTTTGTTTATTTTTTTGAGGTTGAACTGGATGGACTTGTGTCTTTTTTCAACCTGACTAACTATGTAACTATGTAACTATGTATGTAACATTCACACCACTTCACCAGTTACCCGTAGCAATGGCAATATAGCCGCATCTCCCATTAACTCCTCTGCATGATTAACCCTTTAAAGGTGGCTTTCTTGTAATTTCTCTTCATCCCATTGTTATAAAAGCCCTGTTCATGATACACCCTGAATGCACCCCTTTGAATAACTTCAGACCAGGTATTAAACAGTTAACAGTACCTTTACTAAATACCTGAGGGTCTACTTAGACATTGCCCATCGTGATGGGTGAAGGTTGGATCTTTTTATTCCTAGACAGATCCTGCAACGAGATTGGTAAATCCATGTAAGCCAATTTTGGTATCCATTTTATTGCTGCTTTTAAATTAATGTGTGCCGTTTTTCCTCTTTCCCCCAATAGGGGGCAATTGGCACTGATCTGCTGTGTTCAGTGTTTTTCCTGCTGTGTGTGCCTCCAGCTGTATGTGTGTGCCCATTCTCTTTTCCATCTAGGGGGCATTTACAATAAACAGACTGTGTGCGGCCTCTGTCTAGGTGCAGAGGGGGGGGGACTCTTATGCTCTTGTCGCTTTTTTTATATGTTTAAAGCTTCCCTGTGGCTGTGTGGTTGTCATCTTCCCTGGTCAAATCTGCCACTCATGTGCAATTGTCCGATGGCATATACATAGGGAGGAGGCGAAATGGGAGACCATTTTGGTGGGGCAAACAGATCAGTGGTGGGTCCTCCTTTAGGTTGAGCAGGGCTGTCTTGTCTAGGCACAGGTCCTGTTACTCTTCTTTTCAGGCTGATGTCTCCTAAAAAATGGAATTGTGGGAGCTTACTTGGTAAGCATGTGGTTGTTATATTACCAAAAAAAGACAATAATAGCAAAAGTAAAATAAAAGTGAAAGTACTGAACAGGTTTTATCGTCTTCGGTGCCAGTAGAATCTGGTTAACTGTAGAATAAATCCAATCTTGTGTATTAAAGCCATTAGCCCTCAGAATAGCTCTCTTCTTTTATGTGTTTTTTTTTTAGTGGAGTTCAGCACAGTTGCAACAGCATTTGTTGCACCTGATAAGGGCGAGTGCAGAAATAATAGGACCAATCAAATAGTCAGATAATGAAATAGTCTAATAACCCATATATTGTTATGCAGCATTAAAATACGGAAAATATGGAATGTGTCTAATCTGCCTCCTGCCCCTCATATTATAAGAGTAGTTAGTCTTTAGTCTATAGTTGGGTGGATACTTGTTATTAATGTAATTTCACCTGCTTAGGATTTATGAGACATGACTGGATTTGGTTATGCAGTGAGAAAAAAACAGCCAATATATAGGGCCAGATCCACGTAGCGCATCGTAATTTTAGTCCGGCGCAGCGTATCGTAGTAACGCTACGCCGCCGCAACTTTGAGAGGCAAGTGCTGTATTCACAAAGCACTTGCCTCTAAAGTTACAGTGGCGTAGCGTAAATCTGCCGGCGTAAGGGCGCGGAAATCAAATGATAAAGATGTGGGCGTGTTTTATGTTAGTTTTACTTGATCCGACGTAAATTACGTTTTTTCTGAACGGCGCATGCGTCGTCCGTGGGGGTATCCCAGTGCACATGCTCGAAATTAACCCGCAACAAGTCAATGCTTTCGACGTGAACGTAATTCTACGCAAAGCCCTATTCGCGAACGACTTACGCAAACAACGTAAAATTTTCAAATTTTGACGCGGGAACGACGTCCATACTTAACATTGGATACGCCTCATATAGCAGGGGTAACTATACGCCGAAAAAAGCCTTACGTAAACGACGTAATCTAGCTAATTTGCATACTCAACGCGGAAATCGACGGAAGTGCCACCTAGCGGCCAGCCTACATATGCACCTTAGATCCGACAGCGTACTAAGACGTACGCCAGTCGGATGTAGCACAGCTTCAGGCGTATCTTGTTTTGTGGATACAAAACAAAGATACGCCGGAGCAAACTAGAAGTTATGTGGCGTATCAACAGATACGCCAGCGTAACTTCTTTGTGGATCTGGCCCATAGTCTGCTCTCTAAAATATTTGGGGCATGCACTAATGCGTCTACTTTTGGGGTCTATAGTGCTATTATTGGGCTGATGACTTGAGACATGTCTTCCCAATATGTTTAATTATTTAGGCCTGGATTGTTTCAGTAGTGCTGTAAACTGGAATGTTTTTTTACACATTTTTTTACAATAATCGTTAAAGGGTATAGGGTTTTCCAGGCTCTGACTTGACATTGATATTTATGATGGATATTTATTGATTAAGAGATTTTGCATTAGCATTTTGCATAACCATTATAATTAATTATTGACCCCTCAGTTCTAGCTTTAGCTGGGCTGATAAAATTTATGATGGACTCTTCACTAAGCTGATTGTTCAGTCTGAAAATTTGATTGGTACATATGAAATTTGAGTATGACACCCCTTTTCCCAGACCTCATGATCACCACAGGTTTACAAACATTTTAAACTACTTCAGCGCCTGTATCATTATACCACTTATGAACCAGAGCAAATTACACTATGGGCCTGTTTCTCAGGTGATAACGTTGTCATTACTTGGTTGTAAAGGCAGAAGGTTTTTTATTTAATGCATTTACTGCATTAAGATAAAAAGCCTTCTGTGTGTAGCAGTCCCATCAGCCCCTCTAAGGCCCTGTACACACGCTCGAACATGTCCGATGAAAACGGTCCGTGGACCGTTTCCATCGGACATGTCTGCTAGGAGATTTTGGTCTGATGGTTGTACACACCATTAAACCAAAATCCCCACGGACAGACAGCGCGGTGACGTGGCGGTGATGTTGACGCCGCCACGTCCGCAAACCAGGAAGTAAGATGCTTCCACGCATGCGTCGAATCCATTCGGCGCATGCGAGAGATTTCGGTCCGCTGGTTAAGCGTACTAACCAGCGGACATGTCGGACTGACGGGTTTCCAGCAGATAAGTTTTAAAGCATGCTTTAAAACTTTTGTCTGCTGGAAACCTGTCTGCTAGGCTGTACACACGGTCGGATGTGTCCGCTGAAACTGGTCTGCGGACCAGTTTCAGCAGACATGTTCGATCGTATGAACAGGGCCTCATACTTACCTGTGGTCCATCTAGATCCAGCTATGTTTCAAGAGTGTCTAAGGTGCCCGGGGCTCTCCTCCTCGTTGGCTGAGATTGGCTGAGGCCATTGACTCTCGCTGCTGTCAATCAAAGTCAGTCAGTCAATCAATGAGGAGAAAAAAGGGGGTGGGCACGGCTATGTGTCTGAATGGACACAGGGAGTCTCAGGCTCTAATGATCTGCCTAAAAAAAACATTGAAATCAATGCGTCTGGCGCCCTGCATGGACATAAGGGGCCGGGCGCATGGAGATTAGGGGGGTGATACCCCTGCGCCCCTTATGCAGCCGCCACTGTACCAAAATAATACTTACACGTTTTTTTAACAAAAATATGCAGATTTTTTTATTATTATTATTAAGTTTAATGCAAATAAAAAATATACATTTTTTTTTTATAAATAATTTATTTAATTTATTTAAAAAAAACTAAAATAATGCTTCTGCCACAAAACATTGCAAAGGTACTTGGAAATTAACAAAAGGCCTTGTTTGCACTTTTTTAATGCAACACTGAAAAATATAACAAACAAAACAAATGATAGCAAAAATAAAATTAAAATACTTGAAAATGATTAGCAGGAAAATATTAGCTAAGGGACATGGGGTGGTTAATTAGGGACAATTTGAGTTAAGTAAGGGTTAATAAGGGGTTAGATAAGAATACATTCTATTTAAAGCAAAACGCTCAGACTTAACAGTGGGCAGGTCGGACCACACAGAGTCACTAGTGCATTCACACAGAGAGCAAGGTTCCTTCTCTACCACTTGCTGTCAGTGGAAAGGCTTTTCTATTTAAGAAAACAGACTCTAGGAATTTCCAAAACTTTGTTTTGATACACCTGAAACGTATTTAGCTGATTTCAAGGGAAAGTTCATTGGGGCTTTAAAGAGGTTCTTTTGTGCACATGATTGTCAGGGAAAAGTAAAGAAAATTAGATTGGGCTCATGTAATACTGTCTGATTGCTAAATAAGATCCTATTTTTATCATGAAAAAGTGGTCTTTCTACCCTAATTCAACTTTTGAGGACTACACTTCTAGATGAAAATTGCAAATGTTTTAAGTACTATAGAAGCATTTGCTGTTATATGTCCAATCTGTTGGGTTCTATTTTTAGTTCTTTAGGGCCGATCTGTGTCAAATAGTGCTGCAAGTACTACCATATGACAGAAATAGAACCCTACCTTCTGGCTAATTCTTAGCGGTATACACAAAAACACCCTATCCATTATCACTATTAAACTTTTCATCTTGATCCTTTTAAGTATTTTTTGCATATTGCTTTCCTATTTCATGGGGAAAATGCCTTCATTAAGGAATGCAGAAAGACTATCAATAAACTCTAAATACTGTATTTCTGAACTGGCAAATGGAACACAGGACACCCATAAATAATTACCTGTCAGTGTGTTTAAGAAAATTATAAACTAGGGGAGCAGTGGGAATGTGTGTTTAATTCAAGTTAAGTCTTAAAACATTATTAATCTATTTGTATGTAAAGTGGAGCTTGAGTTTGGAGATAGATTAATTAAATTCATCTTCCCTGGTCTAATGGTATCACACTGATACTAAGGAAAGAAATCCAGTTATCTTCAACCTAGGTAAGAGGAGCAGCTAAAATCTATTTATTTTGGAAAACCTAAATTTGCAAGAATAAAGTTCTGTGATGGTTTGTGTCCCCACCCGACACCTTTGGTGTGGAGCATACCATACAGTCAATATTTGCGCCTAAAGCAAAATTCCTCGAAACAGGAAGATTTCGAGAGGGAGTCAAAAGCATTACAACAATGTCTCAAAAAGAGAGGAAATAGTAAGACTCAATTGAAAAAAGCTTATCAGTGGGCCAATAGACAAAATAGGAACTCCTTGATACATGTATCCAAAACAAAGGTAGAAGATAGGGCGGATAAAAAAGTTGCTAAGCATATATAAGAATACCCAGACATTACATTTAGCAGGTCTGAATCTTTAAGAGATAAACTGGTGCACAATCACCGTGTGCATCTGATGAAGGAAACATTTCCAAGAGTTGGAGGTACTGCCAAATGTGGCAAATGTAACTTCTGTCAATACATATGGCAGGTGCAGCAAATCCTGTTGCCGAATAGCAGGATGTATGGGCTTCATTTCTTTTCTAATTGCAAATCAATAGGTATTGTGTACTATATGCATACCTCCCAACTGTTCCTGATTTTAAGGGACTGTCCCTGATTTGGAACAATGTCCCTCTTTCCTCCTCATTTGTTCCTCATTTTGATCTGATCTATATAGTTGTATAAAAAATGCACTACTTATCTATTCAAAAGTGTTTCCTGGTGCTAAACCTTTCATGCAATTTATAAATTGCTGCATTTGTAAATTTGAAAAGCCAATATAAAGGAATAGTAGTGGTAAAAAAGCACTTAATTTTTTTTGTGCAATTCCCCTTTAACGGGGGTGTGTCAGGGAGTGTGTCCTATGCCTACATACTTTTGCTAATAGGTGTCCCTCATTCCCATCTGGAAAAGTTGGGAGGTATGCTATCTGGAATGCCAATGTGGCATGTTCTACGTTGGAAAGACCAAGAGGCCTTATTTCCATAGAATTAGGGATCACGTGGGATTGGTAAACGCAAGGAAGTTTGAAAGTCCTATAAGTTGCCACATGGGGCTGTTAGAATACATTCCCCTAAACAAGAGAGGGGATGATGTAGACAATTTGCTTCTACAACAAGAAACAAAATAGATTGTTAATCTTTATGCTACAAAACATCCAGGGTTAAATGATATGCTCAGTTTCAAGCTGTTCTTATAGGGCGAATCGTGACCTTAGGATGATAATGTTAATCGCCTGCATGTATCTCGGTTCTTTATTTCCTCCATTAGCCACTATTCTATAACCTTAAGAATTGCTAGGCAATGGTCAATCTGCATTTCAAGTGTACAAAATTATTAAATTGTTCTTGTGAAGTTCCTCTGATCTTGGATGGGGTCTGTGTCCTTGGTGTCTCTTTGTGGTGCCACTCTGAATGCCTGGTTGTCTCTCTCTACCCAAGGATTGCTGCCTTATGCTTGGGTGGTGTCATTGTTGTTCCTTCTTTCCCTCCCTTAGTTCTCCTTTGGGGTAGTTAGTCTGTTTATTTATAAAATACAAATATCTGGATCATATCCCATTGGACAATTTCTGTTTGATCATTGCTTCAAGATTGTCCTCTCCCTTTAATATTTTATTACTGGATAGGGCATATGTTTGAATTTATTGTGTTTTTTTTATATCATGATCAAACCATCATGCAGCTGCTATTAAGGGGCTGCTTATCAATCGCAGTTTACATGCATTGCCTATTGCCCAATTGTGGTTGAGGTATCCGGATTTAGATGTATTGTTTGTCAGTCGGACCTCTAGGAGGAAGTTTGTTGGTGTTTCTTCTGTTTTTCCTTCCTTGTCCTGAGATCTGTGTGGTGCTGGTTTGGATAGCAGTATATTCACGCAGTAACCGGGGTAAGGGAAAAGGGAGTTTCCAAAATGGGTAAGGCGGTTTCGTGCATTCGCGGAACACCGCTGCGAATGATCCCTGCATCTCCTCCTCTATTAGAGACAGCTGGGGGGATTTGGGGCCAACCAACGGACATCTGTATCCCGGTGGTGACTTCAGATGCCACAGGGATGAAGGGCGATATTTAAGACCCTCAGAGTAGTGGTGGTGGTGCTGCTGTAGCCGATCGCCATGTCTGGTACCTGCAGGATTTCAGTCCAAGGTGAAAAGTGAATTGATTTATGCCAGTTTTGATCTCCCCACTTTTTCTGCTGATTTGAACATATCTACCTGTGTGTGATTTGTGGCAGTTTGATTTCAGCTTTTTTGCTGATTGGAACCTAGCCATCGATTTGACACTATCCCTTGGGATGGATTAATTTTCCTTAGATGGCACGGTCCTTCTGAAGTCTAATACCAGTATTTGAAGTATACTTAATTATATATATATATATCTGCCCATAAATTGCTTGACTTCTTGTCATAAAAGGGTAGGTTTATGTTGGACTATATTGTGCTCAATTAATTGGCTTAAGTGATAATAAATGTGGTATATTAACCCAGTCAACTATATGCCTTTGCAGATGTCAATACAGGGCTACTTTCCCCTTTAAGATGGCACACTAATACTTTGCTGGACCACTTAGTGTGCCTTGAGTATCTTTTGGAACCTTGATCACATTTGGGGTGAGAGTACATCCATCAGACGATCTATATAATGTTGTATCCATGTAAATATATGAATTTGTAAATATGATAGACCCTTTTGAGTCTTTGTATGTACCAGTGTTTTCCCCTCTTCTTTCCTTTTCCTTATTTTTCCTCTTTTTGATTATTCATTAAAATGTATTGTCTATTTCTTGTTTATAGTGACATTATACATAAGGTCTTACAAAAGCTCCAGAAGAAGCCATGATTATGGCCAAACATTTAGAGGCAACCAACTTTTGTATTGTGACCGCATGATTTTTCATGTTCTGGTTTTAAACTTTATCTATTTTAACCATGTTTGTTTAATACAATTATGAAATTTGTAATATCAATCTGATTAGATTTTTTGCACCTCAAAACTCCCAATTTTGTTTCCTGGTACTTTTTTCAATACACTGTATCTACGGGAGGTGGTGCCTGTAGTTAAACCTCTGGTATCAAACCTATTTCGAAAGTACAGAACGGGTTTCCTCGTCTTTGGTGCCAGGAGAATCTGATTCAATGTAGCATAAATCCAATCTGGAGTATTAAAGCCATTGCCCCTTAGAATAGCTCTTTTCCCTTATGTGTTGTTTTAGTGGAGTTCAGTACAGTTGCAACAGCATTTATGGCCCCGGATAAGGGCGTCTGCAGAAATAATAGGACCAATCAGAGAGTCTCATATTTTCCTATGATCACATACTACAGTCCAATAACCCATATATTATTATGCAGCATTAAAATACGGAAAATATGTAATGTGTCTAATCTTCCTCCTGCCCCTCATATTATAGGAGTAATTCGTTTTCAGTCTATAGTTGGGTGGATACTTGTTATTAATGTAATTTCATCTGCTCAGGATTTATGAGACATGACTGGATTTTGGTTATGCAGTGAGAAATAAACAGCCAATCATATAGCCTGCTTTCTAAAATATTTGGGGCATGCATTAATGTGTCTACTTTTGGGGTTTATGGTGCTATTATTAGTTATGGTTTTAGACATTTCTTCCTAATATGTTTAATTATTTAGGCCTGGATTATTTCAGTAGTGCTGTAAACTGTAATGTTTTTTACAATTTTTTTTTACAATAATCGTTAAAGGGTATAGGGTTTTCCAAGCTCTGCCTTGATATTGATATTTATGATGGCTATTTATTAATATTATATATTATAACTAATTATTGACTCCTCATTTCTAGCTTTAGCTGAATTTATGGTGGCCTCTTCACTAAGCTGATTGTTCAGTCTGAAAATTTGATTGGTGTATATGAGTTTTGAGTATGACACCCCTTTCCCCTGCCCGGGGCTCTCCTCCTCATTGGCTAAGATTGACTGATGCCATTGACTCTCGCTGCTGTCAATCAAAGTCAGTCAGCCAGTGAGTAGGGAAAGGGGGCGGGGCAGGCACGGCTATGTGTTTGAATGGACACAGGGAGCCTCAGGAATTAATCATATGCTTCAAAGAAAAAAAAAGAACCCCATTAAAATCCATGCGTCCAGCGCCCTGCATGGATATAAGGGGCCGGGCACATGGAGATTAGGGGGGTGGCGCCCCTTCGCCCCTTATAGAGTGTCCGCCACTGTACCAAAATAATATTTATACTGTTTTTTAACAAGAATATGCAGTTGTTTTTTTTAAGTTTAATAAAAATAAAAATTATACATTTTATTTTATTTTATAATTTGTCTAATGTATAAAAAATAACTAAAATAATGCTTCTGGCACAAAACATGGCAAATTTAATTGAAAATGAACAAAAGGCCTTGTTTGCACTTTTTTAATGCACCACTGAAAAATATAACAAATAAAACAAATAATAGCAAAAATAAAATTAAAATATTCATGTTAAAAAATAAAAATGATTAGCAGAAAAATATTAGCTAAGGGATGTGGGGAGTTAATTAGGGATAATTGGAGTAAAGTAAGGGTTAATAAGGAGTTAAATAGAAGTACATTCTAATTAAAGAAAAAAGCTCAGACTTAACAGTGGGCAGGTCGGACCACGTAGAGTGACTAGTGCATTCACACAGACAGCAAGGGTCCTTCTTTACAGCTTGCTAGCAGTGGAAAGGCTTTTCTATTTAGGAATACAAAGAATTTCTAAGAATTTCCAAAAGTTTTGTTTTGATGCACCTGAAACGTATTTAGTTGATTTCAAGGGAAAGTTCAGTAGGACTTTAAAGAGTTTTTTTTGTGCACATGATTGCCAGGAAAGAGTAAAGACAATTAAGTTGAACTCATGTAATACTATTTTTATCAGGAAAAAGTGGTCTTTCTTCTCTAATTCAACTACACTTCGAGACGAAAATAGCTAATTTGCTGAGTACTATAGAAGCATTTGCTGTTATATGTCCAATCTCCTGGGTTCTATATTTAGTTCTTTAGGGCCGATCTGTGTCAAATAGTGCTGCAAGCACTACCATATGACAGAAATAGAACCCTACCTTCTGGCTAATTCTTAGCAGTATACACAAAATCACTCTATTCATTATTCCTATTGAACATTTTATCTTAATCCTTTTAAGTATTTTTTGCATATTGCTTTACTATTTCATATGAAAAAATGTCTTCATTAAGGAATGCAAGAAACTCTAAATACTGTATTTCTGAACTGGCAAATGGAACACAACACATTCATAAATCATTTTCTGACAGTGCTTTTATGAAAATTATAAACTAGGGGAGCAGTGGGAATGTGTTTTTAATTCAATTTAAGTAGGGCTGGGGAAATTAAAGATTAGTTCCTCGATTAATCTTTAATTTTTTTGATCGATCAAAATTCTCGACGTCACTGGACAGCCTGGACAGTGAGACTTACCCTGCTGGATGCAAGCAAACTGCACCCATTCAATTGAGGTACCTCTGCATCTGTGGAGCAGGAGAATTCATCAGGCTCCATCAGGGGAAGGGGGCAAAAATAACCATCGTTTTCCTGTCCTAAGCAGTTTTGTGCAGACAATTCTTTGTGTATCGGCAACATCTGTTCCATGCGAAAGACTGTTCCGTTCTTCAGGGTATATTGTCAATAAAATGCGATCATGTATGCTTCCAGAAAACGTAAACTCTCTGGTATGTCTGCGTGACTGGCTAAAGTGATGCCTACTTGCCTACTATAAAGTGACTGACAGTCAATATATTAGATAAGTTTTATAATTAAAGTTAAACTAACTTTCTATGTTTTTCTTAACCACTTAACCCCTGGACCATATTGATGGTCAAAGACCAGGCCACTTTTTGCGATTCGGCACTGCGTCACTTTAACTGACAATTGCGCGGTCGTGCGACGTGGCTCCCAAACAAAATTGGTGTCCTTTTTTTCCCACAAATAGAGCTTTCTTTTGGTGGTATTTGATCACCTCTGCGGTTTTTAGTTTTTGCGCTATAAACAAAAATAGAGCGACAATTTTGAAAAAAATGAATATTTTTTACTTTTTGCTATAATAAATATCCCCAAAAATATATAAAAAAATATTTTTTTCCTCAGTTTAGGCCGATACGTATTCGTCTACATATTTTTTGTAAAAAAAATCGCAATAAGCGTTTATTGATTGGTTTGCACAAAAGTTATAGCGCTTACAAAATAGGGGATAGTTTTATGGCATTTTTCTTAATATTTTTTTTTACTAGTAATGGTGGCGATCAGCGATTTTTTTTTTGGTACTGCGACATTATGGCGGACACATGGGACACTTTTGACACATTTTTGGGACCATTGGCATTTTTATAGCGATCAGTGCTAGAAAAATGCTTTGATTACTATAAAAATGCCACTGGCAGTGAATGGGTTAACACTAGGGGGCGAGGAAGGGGTTAATTATGTTCCCTGTGTGAGTTCTAACTGAAGGGGGGGTGGACTGACATGGGGAAATGACAAATCGCTGTTCATACATTGTATGAACATACTATCGGTCATTTCCCCCCCTGACAGGACCGGGAGCTCCCGGTTCTCGCTCTGTAACGAGCGATCGCGGGTGCCTGGCGGTGACCGCGGCCGCCGGGCACACGTGTCGGTGTCAGGGGCGCTTTGGGGGCGTGCGGGAGAGGTGGCGTATAGCTACTTGCTCTCGCCCAGCAGAGCCGACTTGCCACCGTATAACTGCGGCAGCTGGTCGGCAAGCAGTTAAGGTTTAATAAGAAAAAATTACTTACGTCAGTGCTACAATTTAAATTTAAAACGTAACTGTGAAGTTAAGTCATGGATTGTGGAAACTAACTAGTGTCGGGTGATTGTATATAGTGTATACCACATTTACCACTGACTAATGCAGAGTTGCAATGCAAGGAGATCAGCTAAAAGTAGTTGGATCTGTATGTGCGTTATAATTAATCAAAATTAGTCGATTAATCGATAAAAAAAAAAATGATTATTCAAACACAATTTTTTTTATCAGTAACAGCCCTAAATTTAAGTTTTAAAACACTATTAATCTAATTGTGTATATTTATGTAAATTGCAGCTTGAGCTACAGAGCTTGTAAACTACGAATGTTGCTAAACAGCTACACATGTGTGTGTGTGATACAATTAATTACCTGTTGAAAAATATTAAAGCTAATGTAAATATAATCTATAATCATTAATATTTACATAACCCAATTTATTTTTAATTTTTTTACCATACTAAATAAAGAATGAGGGTGCACAAAACATCTATGTAGTCAACTTAAAGCTAATCACGTTACAACATGTTAAATTTATTTGAGGTACTTATATAGCGCTGGCAATTTATGCAGTGCTTTAAATATACTGTATACAGTATATATATTGTACATTCACATCAGTCCCTGCCTTCAAGGAGCTTACAATCTAAGGTCCCTAAGTCATATACTAAGGTTAATTTAGACAGGAACCAGTTAGCCTAATGCCGCGTACACACGATCGGTCCATCCGATGAGAACGGTCTGATGGACCGTTTTCATCGGTTAACCGATGAAGCTGACTGATAGTCAGTCGTGCCTACACACCATTGATTAAAAAAACGATCGTATCAGAACGCAGTAACGTAAAACACAATGACGTGCTGAAAAAAATGAAGTTTAATGCTTCCAAGCATGCGTCGACTTGATTCTGAGAATGCGTGGATTTTTGTAAGGAAGTACTGAAAACTGGCCCTGCCTAATAAGTACAGCAGAGCGCTCAGGATTATGCTACCTAGATGTCACAACTGAACAGATGTATATATCAGAGCAAAAGCAGCTGCTTAAAACAAAGAGTAAAACAAAGATGCAGAAAATGATGAAAAGACTCCCACAGAGTCTACAAAAAGTCCTGCAGCAGCGTTCCAAACTATACGTTTGTGTAAATGACAGTTAGTATAAATGCCCAGGATACTGTAGGTGTGCTTTAACATGAGTGCTCCATTCACCAAGGGATGTTCACCGCAAGGGGGGATATAAGGTCCCCTTCGGGGGATACACTCACCAGATGAGAGGTTAAAAACAGCATTCAATACACCTCCATGTTCTCCGTCTATGGTTATCACTTTATTTGTATTTATGTGTTCAATTCCGCAATCATATGAGAGAAATAAGATCCATATAGAGCAGTATCGTTTTAAAGATTTAATAAACCCGAAAAGTAGATACCCCCCTTATACATATATGCATACCAAAATGATAAACAAAACAGGCAAAATGTGTGCTGAAATGGTTCTCACTGACTTGACCCTGAGGACCGCCGTGGAGAAGTTCCTCTAGCGTCTTCCTGGTTCATCTCCGTGGAACGCACGAGACACTTCCGGTTTGGTTGCTGGAGAGTCGCGCCTAGACGCGTTTCGTCACTTCCGGACTTCGTCTGAGGGCGTAACTCTCCATCGCACCAACCGGGTTTAAGTACCCACAAAGCCCGCCTCCAATCGACGGTGGATGCGCTCGTGCATCACCCACGTCATTGCTCCTTTACGGACGAGGCTCCCCGCCGTACTGGAGTGAGGGCGGAAGTGCTTGCATCTCATTGTACTGCGCTACACATGCCCTTCATTGCTCCCGCTATGAGCTGCTGCTACAGGGAGATAACGCTCCGCACACAATGGATTGTTAGCAACATCATTAAAGCTATGTGGTGTAGAAGCAAAGAACATTGTATATTTAAAGACATTAGTCATAACTCGAAGAACATGTAAAATATGAAAACCTTGCATAGCTGAAAGTCAGCCTATCAACTACATATTCACACCATGCATTGTTGCAAATTTAAAACATGTAAACAATAAAATCCATTATAATGAAATTTACTTTAAAACATTACAATGGACAATAAATGCATGTATAACTAAATATAAATATAAATAAATAAATATAAATATACATATAAATAAACTAAGAGAGAACCCCTCTCTCTAAAGATAGTGAAATATTTAATTAAATTAATTCACTCAACGAACATGACGACTAAATTACCCACTTGTGTCTAAAGAAAAAATGGTGACGCGTTTACTCTAGAGAGAATGAGGGTGGCAGTGCCCATAATCATCCTCAGCCTCCTCCAGGCGGTCTACGCTTTACCATTTTATGTAGTCTGCTCAGGCTTTCCTTATTGTGTGCACTGGGGATAAACTAGAAATATAGACCCCATGTTCAATGGCTATGTCTTCTTAGTGCAAACTGTGAGACCGGTCTTCAGATTTATCATTATAAATTCTGTCCATATACTCCAAAACCGGCAGGCTGGGATGGTTAGAGTACAATGGACTGGCTGGTATGTGGTAGGACAATAAAATATTAGAAATATAAAAAATAATAAAAATATTAAATATTAAAAGGAGGGAATGAATAAAGCTAATAGATAATGAAAATCACAGGTACTAGGGATGGGATGAAAACCACATCGTGAATGATATTGAAAATTGCTAAAATTATATTAAAATTATGTATCGCTGATGAAGCAGTTGATATCCAATTCCACGTTTAAACCTTTTGGTACTAGCACATCTGTCAAGAATATCCATTTCGTTTCTCGTTTGGATAATTCTCGGACTCTATGTGAGCCCCTCAGGATTTTTAACCGATGGTCGTGCCTACTAACGATTGTTTTCTTTCTATCGGTTAGGTATCCATCGGTTAAATTAAAAACAAGATTGCTTTTTTTTAACCTATGGATAAATAACCGATGGGGCCCACACATGATCGGTTTGGTCCGATGAAAACGGTCCATCAGACCGTTCTCATCGGTTTGACCAATCGTGTGTACGCGGAATAACAGCATGTTTTTGGAGTGTGGGAGGTACCCATAGTACACCTACACAGGCACAGGAAGAGCATGCAAACAGCAGGCAGGTAGTGTTTCGGTTGGGACTTGAACCAATGACTCTAGTGCTGCCAGGCAGAGGTGCTAAACACTAACACCCCTTTCCCCTGCCCGGGGCTCTCCTCCTTATTGGCTGAGATTGGCTGAGGCCATTGACTCTCGCTGCTGTCAATCAAAGTCAGTCAGCCAATGAGCACGGCTGTGTGTTTGAATGGACACAGGGAGCCTCAGCATATACCGTATTTATCGGCGTATACCGCGCACTATTTTGCCCTGAAAATCAGGGCAAAATCGTGGGTGCGCGATATACGCCGATACCCGCTTTCCCGCCACGAGTTTTGAATACTGCGCCGGCATATACCGAGCGCAGTACACTCGTGTAACTTCGGGCAGTCTCGGCGCCTCTCGCACTGACGTCCTGAGCGTACAGGACGTCAGCGCGACAGTTGCCGAGCCTGCCCGACGTTACACGAGTGTACTGCGCTCGGTATATGCCGGCGCAGTATTCAAAACTCGTGGCGGGAAACGAGCGGGGAAGACGCGAGGACGCCGCGAGGACACCCGACCCGCCGAAGAGGACACCCGACCCGCCGAAGAGGACACCTGACCCGCCGAAGACGGACGCCCGACCCGCCGAAGACAGACGCCCGACCCGCCGAAGAGGACACCCGAAGCCGCAGATGGACGCCGGACCGACGAGGCCGCCGATGAACGCCGCGCAAGACACCAAAACTGTAAGTACAAAAAAACAAAAAAACTTTTTTTCCACAGGAATTCGGGCCACTTTGGGGGTGCGCGGTATACGCGGGAGCGTGTTATACCGCGATAAATACGGTAATCATATGCTTCAAAGAAAAAAAAGAACCCCATTAAAATCCTTGCGTAGAGATAAGGGGTCGGACAGTTGTTGTCTTTTTAAGTTTAATAAAAATTATACATTTTATTTTTTTATTTTATAATTTGTCTAATGTATAAAAAAAGAACTAAAATAATGCTTCTGGCACAAAACATGGCATGTAATTGAAAATGAACAAAAGGCCTTGTTTGCACTTTTTTAATGCACCACTGAAAAATATAACAAACAAAACAAATAATAGCAAAAATACAATTAAAATATTCATGTTAAAAAAAAAAAAATGATTAGCAGAAAAATATTAGCTAAGGGATGTGGGGAGTTAATTAGGGATAATTGGAGTTAAGTAAGGGTTAAATAGAAGTACATTCTAATTAAAGCAAAATGCTCAGACGTAAAGTGGTAGTATACTCTGTACTACTACTTTAACCTACAGGTAAGCCTGTAGGTATAAAGAATATCTCCTAAACCTGTAAGGTTTTGGAGATATTCCCTCCGCAATGCGCCGCTGACTGCAGCGGCGCATGCGCAGCAGAGATCCTCGGCTAAAGGCCCGGCAGCCGCCGGACCTTGCCGGGGAGAAGTCTCCCGCGCGTGCATGCGCAGGAGTGACGACATAACCGCTCCAGCCAATCACAGCGCTGGAGCGGCGATACCCGGAGGACACGCCGAGGAAAGATGACATCTCCCTCGGCGTGGACCAGGTATGTTCCTCTCGCCTCCTTCCGAGGTAAGTATTTCATAATAAGCTAGTATGCGGTGCATACTAGCTCATTATGGCTTTTGCTTTTCAGGTTTAAAAAAAAAAAAACAGCGGGTTTACTACCGCTTTAACAGTGGCTTCATTAAGGAATGCAAGAAACTCTAAATACTGTATTTCTGAACTGGCAAATAGAACACAACACATCCATAAATACTTTTCTGACAGTGTTTTTAAGAAAATTATAAACTAGGGGAGCAGTGGGAATGTGTGTTTGATTCAATTTAAGTCTTAAAACATTATTAATCTATTTGTGTGTATTTATGTAAATTGCAGCTTGAGCTACAGAGCTTGTAAACTATGAATGTTGCTAAACAGCTACACACGTGTGTGTGTGTGATACAATTAATTACCTGTTGACAAATATTAAAGCTAATGTAAATATAATCTATAATCATTAATATTTACATAACCCAATTTTTTTTTTTTTTTTTTACCATACTAAATAAAGAATGAGGGTGCACAAAACATCTATGTAGTCAACTTAAAGCTAAACTCTTTTAGATTTATTTGAGGTACTTATATAGTGCTGGCAATTTATGCAGTGCTTTACATATACTGTATACAGTATATATATTGTACATTCACATCAGTCCCTGCCTTCAAGGAGCTTACAATCTAAGGTCCCTAAGTCATATACTAAGGTCAATTTAGACAGGAATCAGTTAGCCTAAGGCCCCATACACACGGGAGTATTTATCCGCGGATACGGTCCAGCGGACCGTTTCCGCGGATAAATCCTCTCGAGGATTTCAGCAGATTTTAATGCGATGGAGTGTACTCACCATCGCATTGAAATCCGCGCCGAAATCCTCTGGCGATGACGTGTCGCGCCGTCGCCGAGATTATGACGTGGCGACGTGCGCGACGCTGTCATATAAGGAATTCCACGCATGCGTTGAATCATTGCGACGCATGCGGGGGGTCCCTTCGGACGGATGGATTCGGTGAGTCTGTACAGACCAGCGGATCCATCCGTTGGGATGGATTCCAGCAGATGGATTTGTTCTGCATGTCAGCAAATATTCGATCTGCTGGAATCCATCCCAGGGGAGATATATCCGCGGATAAAGATCTGCTGGCGTGTACACACCATAGGATCTATCCGCTGAAACCCATTTGCTGGGATTTATCTGCGGATGGATTCTATGGTGTGTATGGGGCCTCACAGCATGTTTTTGGAGTGTGGGAGGTACCCAGAGTACACCTACACAGGCACAGGTGGAGCATGCAAACAGCAGGCAGGTAGTGTTTTGGTTGGGACTTGAACCAATGACTCTAGTGCTGCCAGGCAGAGGTGCTAACCACTGACATCAAAAATAAGCAAAAATTCTCAGGTCACTTACCAGTAGGGATGAGCTTTATGTTCGGGTAGAACATGAGTTTGACTCGAACATTGGCTGTTCGGCGATTTGTTAAAGGGGGCTTCCAGATTCTGATAAGCCCCCCACCCGCAGACCCACACAACCACCTGGCAAGGTGGTCTCTGTCCCCCAGTCCCTTTCTTTGTCTCAAAAAGTGAGACATCAGGGGCCTGTTTATACTCCTGATATTTCACCAAAGCCCACCAATGGGGCACCTAAAAAAATTGTAAAAAATAATAATAAAAATGATTGTATAAAAATATTATAAAAAAGAATGCAAATATAAAAAACAAAAAAACAAAACTACTGACATCAACCTCTGCATTACTGACATCGTCCACTGCTCTACCGACACTGTTCATTGCCCTATATATTCATAGGACATGTACTGTATGTTTGAGCTTTGGGGTGCACACCCTAATGCAATAGGCTGCGCACACCTATGAATAAGGCTATAACATAACAAAATGTGGAAAAAGCTTAGTTAAGCTAACCACTATGCCAATGTGCTGCCCAATCTAGCAATAGGTTTGTAGTGCAAGTCCTGGCCTGGTTTTGATAGAGGTTGTTTAGATATTTAAGGTAGGTCCTCATATCACATACTTTTGGTAAATCTAAAGTTAATATATTGAGATTGTATGATCAGATTGTATCACTACATATATTCCTTATTTAGGATTTAAATGCCTGAAAATTAGGTGGGGCTTCATGTTTCTATTCAAAGGTTTGGGAAATCTGAGCCATCAAACAAATATGTAAACCACATTTTTTGGCAATGACTCTGTACAGAGCACGTCACAGCTCTGTTTGACAGAATTTCCATTTTAAATACATAGAGGTTGTAAAAGGGATATGTGACAAGCTAGTTATATGTATAAAATCAAAGTAATTGTAGTATGTTTTCATTCTTAAGGGATGAGCATAATCCTGGATATTTTACATATGCTGTCAGTGCTTGTTATGGAAATGTGAAGCACTTGACTTCTTTCTTCTTAGATGACACTTAAATAAAACCACTTTTATAATGAGAGATGTCTGAACATTTCTAATAAACACTTCAGCAAAAGTACATGTTTGTATCACAGTTCAGGAATACTCGGACACATTAGTCAAAGACTTACAGGAAGCATTCTTATGTCAAAGATAGTGATGAGTTTCACACTCCAGGGATGTCTTCTGGTCTCATGCCAGGTTTTTATTATAACTTTTCATTCAAAAAATGTATTTTGTTTTTACATACAAATGTGAATTGATTATAATGTGAATTGATTAGTGGAACAGTGGAAATACAGGAAAGTTTTTTTTTTAGTTTTGGATTGAATGGAAAAGGGTCATATGCTCTGTCAGGTCAGGTGTTCTAATTTACAGACTACTACAAAAATGCTGTATACTCCAAACTGAATCCATAAGCTCATTAGAAATGGAAGATAATCTTTGCAACTGTATTAAATCTAGCAACATAAAATTCTATAAAAATCCATATCCATATTAGGAATGTTATAATATAATGGCATTAAAAGCTATCAATTAAAAAGTTGCTGCAATGGAACCAAAAGCTGTACTTTCCTGCGCTCTCAAAAAGTGTTTTTTTAGGGGTTCGACACTTAAATGTCAACATAAAGCTATGTCATTGGATAAAAAAACAGTAGGCAGGGATTCTGGGTGACATCATTGACTAGTGCTTGTATGCTCAATTTGATGTGTTAAATATGAAATATTCCCTATAATAAGTTTACACAGGTCAAACAAACTGATGTAGCCAGATTCACGTATCGCGGCGTATGTTTATGCCGGCGTAGCGCAACCCATTTGCACTACGCCGACGTAACATTGTGAGGCAAGTACTGTATTCACAAAGCACTTGCTCCCTAAGTTACGTCGGCATAGCGCAAATAGCCCGGCGTAACCCCACCTAATTCTAATTAGGCAGGTAGTGGGCGTGCTCCATGTAAAGTACCCGTGACCCCATGTAAATGAGGGCCGTTGGTACGGCGTATGCTCAGAATCACGTCGCAAATACTCATTGCTTTCGACGTGAACGTCACCTACGCCCAGCCCTATTCACGTACGCTTACGCAAACGACGTAAAATATGACGGCTGTTCCGTCGTCCATACCTTGCATGGGCTGCGCCATCTTTTTGGTGGTTTATCTTTACGCCGGCGTATGTCTTATGTAAGCGGCGTATCTTACTGCGACGGGCGTACGTATGTTCGTGAATCGGCGTATCTTGCTCATTTACATATTCGACGCGTAAATCCACGTACACGCCCCTAGCGGCCAGCGTAAATATGCACATAAGATACGACGGCGTAGGAGACTTACGTCGGTCGTATCTTAGCAACAGTGAAGCGTATCTCAGTTTGAGAATACGCTTAAAGATACAACGGCGCTCATTCGGACTTACGACGGCTTATCTACTGATACGCCGTCGTAAGTCTCTATGAATCCGGCTATAGCTATCTAGAGATAGGCCATATGACCCCCTGTTCAGTTTGTGTTAGAGCTTCCAAACATCGCAAAAGTTTGAAACCGAATAACAAATCCCATTGAATAGGGCCCGAACTGGAAAAATCAAAAGTGCCCATTTTGAAGGCTTATATGCAAGTAATTGGGGGTCTGGATACTGCCCTGGGGGACATGTATCAATAAAAAAGTTTGTAAAAAAAAAAAAAAAATGTTTTAAATGAGCAGTGATTTACTGATGCTTAAAGTGAAAATGAGAAATAGCAATAAAAATGAAAAAATCCTTTAACTATTGCTTATTGAGCACATATACCCCCTTTGTAACCCAGGGCAATTTTCAACTTCCAGTGCTGTCACTATTTAAATGACAATTGTGCGGTCATGCTACACTGTCATATGATTTTTTTCCACACAAATAGAGCTTTCTTTTGGTGGTATTTAATTACCACTGGGGTTTTTATTTTTTGCTAAACAAACAAAAAAAGACCGAAAATTTTAGGGAAAAAAAACAGTTCATAGTTTGTTATAATATTTAGCAAACAGGTAATTTTTCTCTTTTGTTGATGTGCGCTGATAAGGCTACATTGATGGGCACTAATAGACTGCACTGATAAGGCTGCACTAATAGGTGGCACTGATGGGCACTAATAGGTGGCACTGAGGGGTGGTACTGATGGGCACTGATAAGCACTGGTAGGTGGCACTGATGATGAGGAACTGATGTGCACTGATTGGCAGCACTGATAGGTGGCACCAGTGGGCACTGATAGGTGGCACTGGTTAGCAGTTCTGATGGGCACTGGTAGGTTGCACTGGTAGGTGACACTGGTTATCAGCACTTGTATTTACTGAGTATGGCTGTGCCAGGGAGTGTGGGCTACATAACGTCTCTCTGCATTCCCCCGCTCGCCCCCCCTCCTCCTTCCTATTCTGATCAGCAGCGCCGCATGGAGTGTATGTGTGAGGAGGGGCGCTTTTGTAGACAATTATCTGGAGGTGTACTGAAGTCAGAATAGAGGTGCTAGCTGGGTGGTGGGATTTGTGAGGAAATGAGAACAGTAAACAATAGGGGAAAATTTGTGAAAGGGAAGATTGCTGGATTTGAAAAGAGGTGAAAGCTGTAAAAAGAGGAGGGGGGGGGGACTGAATTTGTGAAGAGGTGAGAGCTCTAAGGTGTGTGTGTGTGAGGGGTGGTGAATTTGTAAAAAGAGGTGGGAGTTGTGAAGGGAGGGGGGCGCTCTGTTCAAGCTGTGGGGGGAAGAGTTGAGTTGTTCATGCGGCATACAGGGGTGATCTGTGGATAAGGGTACAGGGATGATCTATGTATGTGGTGTACAGGGGTGAGCTGTAGATGCAGCGTACAGGGGTGAGCTGTGGACACAGGGTGCAGGAGTGAGCTGGGGATGTGGGGTACAGGGGTGAGCTGTGGACGTGGGGTACAGGGGTGAGCTGTGGACACAGGGTGCAGGAGTGAGCTGGGGATGTGGGGTACAGGGGTGAGCTGTGGACGTGGGGTACAGGGGTGAGCTGTGGATGCAGGGTACAGGGATGAGCTGTGGATACGGGTACAGGGGTGGGCTGTGGAAGCGGAGTACAGGGGTGAACTGGTACAGGGGTAAGCTGTTGACTGGGGTACAGGGGTAAGCTGTTGACGCCATGTACAGGGTGATCTGTGGACGCGGGGTACAGGGGTAAGCTGTGGATGCGGTGTACAGGGGTTGATCTGTGGACGCGGGGTACAGGGGTAAGCTGTGGACGTGGGGTAAATTTGTGAGCGGTGTACATGTGTTACAGGGGTGAGCTGTAGACATGCGTTACAGGGTTGATCTGTGGGCGGGGGGGGGGGGGGTTCAGATAGGTGCTGTGGATAGAGGGGATACAGTGGAGACCTGTGGATTGGGGTACAGAGGAGTGCTGTGGATAGAGGGGATACAGTGGAGACCTGTGGATTGGGGTACAGAGGAGTGCTGTGGATGGGGGGTACAGAGGAGTGCTGTGGATGGGGGTACAACATAGAGCTGTCGATGGGTGAGGGATACAGAGGAGTGCTGTGGATGGGGGAGGGATACAGAGGAGAGCTGTGGATGGGGGTACAGAGGAGTGCTGTGGATGGGGGGTACAGAGGAGAGCTGTGGATTGGGGTACAGAGGAGTGCTGTAAGGTGTGGGGGGGAAGAGTTGAGTTGTTCATGCGGCATACAGGCTTGATCTATGGATACAGGTACAGGGGTGATCTGTGGATACGGGTAGAGTGGTGATTTGTGGATACGGGTAAAGGGGTGATCTGTGTATGCGGCGTACAGGGCTGAGCTGTGGACGCAGGGTTACAGGGGTGAGCTGTGGACACAGGGTACAGGAGTGAGCTGTGGACGTGGGGTACAGGGGTGAGCTGTGGACGTGGGGTACAGGGGTGAGCTGTGGATATGGGTACAGGGATAAACTGTGGATCCTGGGTACAAGGGTGAGCTATGGATGTGGGGTACAGGGGTAAGCCGTTGATGCCACATACAGGATGATCTGTGAATGCGGGGTACAGGGGTAAGCTGTGGATGTGGTGTACAGGGGTTGATCTGTGGACGCGGGGTACAGGGGTTGATCTGTGGACGTGGGGTACAGGGGTAAGCTGTGGACGCAGGGTAAATGTGTGAGCGGTGTACATGTGTTACAGGGTGAGCTGTAGACATGTTACAGGGTTGAGCTGTGGGCGGGGGGGTTCAGAAGAGTGCTGTGGATAGGGGAGATAGAGTGGAGACCTATGGATTGGGGTACAGAGGAGTGCAGTGGATGGGGGGTACAGAGGAGTGCTGTGGATGGGGGGTACAGAGGAGTGCTGTGGATGGGGGGTACAGAGGAGAGCTGTCGATGGGGGAGGGATACAGAGGAGTGCTGTGGATGGGGGAGGGATACAGAGGAGAGCTGTGGATGGGGGGTACAGAGGAGAGCTGTGGATTGGGGGTACAGAGGAGTGCTGTGGATGGGGAGGGATACAGAGGTGAGCTGTACCAGTGAAAGCCCACTGCTGTGACTACCCTAAAGTACAGAGCGTGATCTGAGTGTGGCGGGGCCAAAATGCTGCCAGGGTACGGACCTGCTGTGCTGCTCACTAGAGTAGCCACGGGCAAGTGAGAGAGGACACCTAATCAGAGGAGTTACTGCTGCTGCGTCACTGGGTCTGGTAAGAGGGCCTTGTGGCCGCTATTCGTTGCCTCCACTAGAGACTGAGCCATTAGAAACTACCTTTCAGCTACCCTATAGTTCTACAGCTACTGCCTGCAGGCCTATTGACTGCCTTATAGTGCGCCAGCTGTTACGGGGTTTAGGACTAAAGACTGCTTCTAACAGTTTTTGCCCTGAGGCCTTGTACCTTTATATAATTAAAGAGGTACCTCCTTGAGAGATTCTGTACCCCCCGTCAATCCCTTAGAATGCACTCTAGTCTATTGTATTTTCTTCAACTATAATGCATTTACCGTTTCTTAATATTGTTTACTGTTGTTTTGCGAACTCATCTTTATATTCTAGTTAGTGGTATAAAACTAAATATTTGCCAAACTTATTACTCTAGCAGATTGTGTCCTAATTTACCTGCGTGTGCTTATTTATGGTCAAGTTGCCATTCATTCCAACCCATATCAATAGATAAAGCCTAGGTTCCCACTGTAGAGATGCGTGAACCAGCGCAATTCCAGAGCCGGTTCCCGCATCGCATCTCTCCCGCAGGCAGTTCACACTGCCCTCTGAAAACCGCTGCAGGTGTCAATACAATGTAATGACACCCCCAGATCAATTCACAGATCGCAGTGTGAACTGGTAGGTTGCATTTGATGAGCACTGGTAGGCTGCATTTTATGGGCACTGGTAGGCTGCATTTGGTGGACACTGATGAGGCTGCATTTGGTGGGCACTGGTAGGCTGCAATTGGTAGGCATGGGTAGGCTGCAATTGGTGGGCACAGGTAGGCTGCATTTGGTGGCATGGGTAGGCTCCATCTGGTGGGCGCTGGTAGGCTGCGTTTGATGGGCACTGTTGAGCTGCATTTGGTGGGCACTGATAAGGCTGCATTTTCCGACTAAAATTTTAAGTGTCACTTGGCCCTGAAAAAAAATTATACCTGCCACCAATACCAGTGGCCCATTACAGTGGTCGGGTACAGTAGAGATGCCACACAATGTTTCCGCAGCTAGACCTCAGCTGATAAATTTGCAATTTTTGCTGCAGAGTAAATCCTGCTTTGTTTCTAGAGCCTGGGTCAAAGTGATGTAATAGTCTGTGTAGTGTTATAAAAGCTGTTATAAGAACTGTCTGAACATTGACAGGCGAGAACTGCTATGAATAACTGTATGTACATGGGGGAGGTGTTTGGCATGACTTGAATTGGTAATATCCCATGGGTGGGCTATATCTTTTAATGTATACTATAAATATGCTGTACCAGGACCAATAAATCGAACAGTGTATAGATCTAATCTGTGTTGAGTCACTTTTGCATATACACTGTTCCCTGTGCAGATCTGGGTATGGCGAATGGAGAAGTGTTGTCAATAATAAATAACAAGGTAAGATTAACAATAATAAGGTGATAGATAGGACTAGAGTTTATAGGATCCAGAAATATCCTATCAGTTTGGTGGCAGCATTTAAATACTCAGGTTTGGTAGGGACTTAGGTTAAGCACTTGCCTACTGTGCACATACACCCCCTTCATGCCCAGACTAAATTTTAGCTTCCGGCACTGCGTCACTTTAACTGACAATTGCGCGGTCGTGCGACGTGGCTTCCAAACAAAATTGACGTCCTTTTTTCCCCACAAATAGAGCTTTTTTTTGGTGGTATTTGATCGCCTGTGCGGTCTTTAGTTTTTGCGCTATAAACAAAAAAAGAGCGTCAATTTTGAAAAAAAACACAATATTTTTTACTTTTTGCTATAATAAATATCCCATTTAAAAAAAAAAAAAAGTATCTCCGTTTAGGCCGATACGTATTCTTCTACATATTTTTGTTAAAAAAAAAAAAAAAAAAAAAAAAAATCGCATTAACCGTATAATGACTGGTTTGTTATATTGCCTACAAAATAGGGGGACATAATTATGATTTTTTTTTTATTTATTTTGTACTAGGAATGGCGGCGATCTGCGATTTTTTTTCGGGATTGCGACATTATAGCGGACACATCGGACATTTTTTGACACATTTTTGGGACCATTCACATTTATACAGTGAACAGTGCTATAAATATGCATTGATTACTGTATAAATGTGACTGGCAGGGAAGGGGTTAACCACTAGGGGGTGGGGAAGGGGTTAAATGTGTAGCCTGATCAGTGTTCTAACTGTGGGGGAAGGGGGGTGACTGGGAGAGGTGACCGATCTGTGTCCCTATGTACAAGAGACACAGATCGGTCTCCTCTCTCCCTGACAGGACGTGGAGCTCTGTGTTTACACACAGTGCTCCACGTCCACGCTCAGTTACCGGGCAATCGCGGGTGCCCGGCGGCCATCGCGGCCGCCGGGCACGCGCAGTGTTCCCAGTAACGCGACGGGTGCGCGCACCCCCTAGCGGCTTCTAATGACAGGACATCATATGACGTCCTGTCAGAACAACAGGGGATACCGTCCGTCGTCATTTGACGGCGTGCGGTACTAAGGAGGTTAAAAGAGTTAATCATTAAAAGAGAAAAAGTATTTTGAGTATTTTTTGTTGGGAGGGGGTGCGGCCACTAAGGTGACTAAATTGTTTTACTACTAAATTGCACATAGGTTGCCCCCCCCCCCACTGGGACAGATGCCTCCAAAGATGTTGTGTACTGTTTGGTGTGGCAGCCTGGGACTTGTATATTGTTGTGCCCAAGTTGGCCTTAAGCGTTGGGGTAACGCTGAGATTAGTGTAGACACCCATTAAAAGCATTGGTGCTCTTGGAAAATTAAGGAGTCTGGGCAGGTAGAGACTTAGTCATAAATAGGGACAAAGGTAAATTAAGATTCTCCCTTCCACATACCCAGATATCGTGAGACTTTTATATGCACATTCGCATAATCTACTTTACCTTACAGGAATAAAGAATACCAAGGTAATTGGGAGATCTCAAATGTATCTATGGCATCACGTAAGGTGTTAAAAAGACTGAGAAAACCAAGAAAACTTTTGTTGGTATGGTGCATATGGGAGAAAGGGGTTTTAGCTGTGCGATCTAAACTTAAAGCGCTAACACACAAAAGATTATAGCTAAAGTCACAGCCAGAATTCAGAGGGAGATGATAGGGATTAAAGAAGAGGAAAATGCTTTAATTATAGTACCTCAGCATCAACAAACAGCGGTGCATTCTAAGATAGGGGTAATAAACAGGTGTGTACTGTAGATTCTTACTGACTGGCAAGGATCTCAAGAGAGTAAAACGAGTAAACAGTTCATAAATAGGATGAACATTCAGGAAGCATTCCGGGTATAAATACAATAATATATGAAAGTGGGAATCCCTTGTGTGATACGTTTGTATTACATATCAATGCACACTTATAGCACTTATCAGTACACATAGGGATAAAATAAAAAAACAATAATAACACTTTTGACACTATTTTGCGACCATTGTCACATTGATCAGTGCTTTTAAAAATGCACTGGTTACTGTGTAAATGACACAGGCAGGGAAGGGGTTAAACGAGGAGTTAAGTGTGTCCTAGGGAGTGATTCTAGCTGTGGGGGGGGGAATGGACTACAACTGACATGACAGAGATCACTGCTTCCGATGACAGGGAGCAGTAGATCTCTGTCCTGTCATGAGGCAGAACAGGAAAATGCCTTGTTTACATAGGCATCTCCCTGTTCTGCCTCTCCATGACACGATCGTGGGCCGCTGGAGAACATCGAGTTGCGGGGCCCACAGTCACGGAGACTGCCACGTCGGAAATTAAAGGGGGCGTACCTGCACGTCCATTTGCCCACTGCTGCCATCATGCCGAAGTATATCGCGTGCAGCGGTTGGCAAGTGGTAAACTGTTTACAAAGAGTGACAAAATCTGCATAGACCTATTATATACAAGGGGTCCCACTATTAGAGGCATGAAGTGTTTCAATTGTGTTGTGAACCTATACTATTGAAGCAATATTGCTGATAAAAAAAAAGAAGGGATTTATCATATAAATATATTAGAAAAATATGGTAGAATGCATTCTAAATGGAGAAGGAACGGAATGGCCAATGAATGTAGAATGAGAAAGTGTTATTGTTTCAAGGTATACAAGAATCAAGCCAGAATAATATTACAACAGTTTTGGGTTATGTTTAATGAATGCATAAGGTTTACCATTTAATCGTTGAGATACTTAAGACGAGGTTATTTTGTGTGTGTCTTAAAATGTGTACAAGATAAAGAGGTGTTTCTATTCCTACCTAAGTAGGAGAAAGGGATAGGGTGATGGGGATAGGGATAGGGTGAGATTATAAATGTTTAAGAGATTGAGAAATTAAGCAATCAGGACCAAAATAAAGTGTTACATATATTATTTGTGAAGTGCTAAGGTTTTTTGGTGGGAAAGTTTGAATACAGTCTTAAATTATTTTTTGGACATCTTACTTTTTGAATTCCCAGAATTTCAGTTGGAAAGTGTTAATAATGTAATGTTGCTTATTCAATACTGATTTATTTTGTTTACGATAGTCAGATACATTTTACAAAGGAAACTAACTTCTGAGTCAGAATACAGAAGTCTTTGAGTAAAATGCCTGGCTCCCCTCCCCCAAATTCTGTTCACTTCTCAGCTGCTGCAGAGCCTCTGGGGTTCCCAAACTGCCTCTCCACCATAAAATGCCCCCCCATGTCTCTCCACTCGAAACAAGAACCCCCCTCCCTGCCTCTCCACCCTAAAATGGTCCCCTCCCTACCTCTCCACCCTAAACAATAACCCCCCTCCCTGCCTCCACCCCAACAATAACCCCCTCCCTGCCTCCACCCCAACAATAACCCCCCTCCCTGCCTCTCCACCCTAAAAAATAACCCCCCTTCCTGCCTCTCCACCCTAAACAATAACCCCCCTCCCTGCCTCCACAACAATAACCCCCCTCTCCACCCTAAACAATAACCTTTCTTCCTGCCTCTCCACCCTAAAAAATAACCCCCCTCCCTACCTCTCCCCACCCTAAAACGCCCCCCCCCCTGCCTCTCCACCCTAAAACGGCCCCCCTCCATGCCTTTCCACCCTAAATAATAACCCTCTTCCTGCCTCTCCACCCTAAACAATAACCACCTTCCTGCCTCTCCACCCTAAACAATAACCTCCCTTCTTGCCTCTCCACCCTAAACAATGACAATGTGTATAGTGTTCTCTGTGTATAGTGTGCGCTCTGTGTATAGTGTGCGCTATGTGTATAGTGTTCTCTGTGTATAGTGTAGGCTCTGTGTATAGCGCGCTCTGTGTATAATATATAGTGTTTTCTGTGTATAGTGTGCGCTCGGTGTATAGTGTGTCCTGTGTATAATATACAGTGGGTTATTACTCCTTTAAATATATTGTTGCTCTGAAGTTAGAAGTTAGAGAGATGTTTGTATAGAGAAGATGAAAGTCTGGTTTAGTTTTGTGTTAATCACAAAACTAGCACCTGGGTCAAAGTTATGTGATAGCCTGTGTAGTGTTATACAAGCTGTTAAAGAACTATCTGAACATTGACAGGTTAGAAATGATATGATTAACTGTATGTACATGGGGGAGGTGTTTGGTTTGGCTTGGATTGGTAATGTCCCATGGGTAGGCTATATCTTGAATGTATACTATAAATATGCTGAGAAGCACATCCATTAGGGTGAGTCCTCTCCCCTCTCCTCACCCCCCAATAGAAGCCCAGCCAAAACTAAATGTAAAAGAATGAAAGCTTTGACCCTGTCCCATGCCCCATTAACACTGATGCTGCTCTGCTGACTAACACTACTCAGCTTATGCCAACCATCTGACCAGACATCTACAGAAGCAGCCATAAAAGCCATGATGATTTCATGATTTGACACACTCTGCATATAGACTTTACCACCATGTTCTTGGCCCTCAATTTTACTGTCCATGACCACGCTGACAGAATACACCATATTGAAACTAAAATGGATAAGAAGTTTGAGAGGAACAAGTATGTTCTTGGGGTGCAATGGGTATAGAAAGCGGAAAAGCCGGACAAAGAGGTTTGTTCTCTCTCCAGAGCTTCACAATTTTATTAAAATCTTTGCAACAGCTGTCTGTGTTTGTCACATATCAACCAATTAAGGCTTAAACTTGACTGGAAACTGGAAATGTACCGCTGTAAAGGTAAAGGGATGATGTGTTATTTTTCCAAAAGTGTAAAGTAGTGGCGTTCTACATGACACAGCACTGCATTTAGGTTATCTTGACTGCCATGGCCTTACAAAATAATCTCAAATGATTTCAATCTTGAGGCAGAATGTGATAGGCTTCCAGAGGGAAAGCAGACAGTTTTTTCTAGTGATAAATAAGCCCAGTATATGTCCTTGATCAACTGTGTAACAAGTAAAATCGAACTTTCATAGAAGGACTATTTGAAAAAAATTAATTAAAAAAATGTGAATAATAAAACTTCCAGCCTTAACTTCTATATAAAGTTGCAAACCAAAAAGCACACACTTTTCCCTTGTTTTATTGGAAAACATTACTAGAGCATAACATTTCACATAACTTAGATGCATGAATAAAATTATGCACAATAATGTGTTTTTTTAATTGTATTTACAGAATACATCTTTAAAAGACAGATTTTCAAACATTTACAGTTTTAAATCTTTATTGTTTTAAAACTCTACATGTTTTTGCAATACAATATTTTGTTACTTAGATATGGTTAATGTACAATGAAGTCCTTTTGCCTGAAACTCAATCAATAAAATACAGTTGTATCAACAGAATTGACTGAACATATAATAAAAGGTTTCTTTATGGCTGGGTTTTTTTTCAGCATTTTTATATAATTTAGTGCTGTATACATTCTTCCCTTCAAAGCAGTCCATAAATAAATCAATTAATCAAAAGTGCATTGGAAAGCTGCAAATGACCAGCCAGTAAAATTATTATTTTTTTATTTGCATTTTTCCTTTTTTATATTAACAAGCCATATTTAAGTAAAGAGACAAATGCCTATATATTTTTCTTTTCTTTATGGAGGCAAACTCATATTAAAGAAAATGGTGATTATCTGCATGCCATAACACACTCTTCCATTGCCAAATTTATACAGATTATTATGGATGTGTTGAAGAGTGCCAATAGTGTGGATAAATGTGTTTCACTTAGAGACAAATGCTGGTAATAATGGTAACTAACATTTAACATCTAGGTACAAGCTAATTTATATTGAACAGGCAGAAAGTATGGTAAAAACATGATTCATTATCATATGTTGCTTGGAAAAAAAAATGATTTCCCTTGGTCCACATTTCTAAGTAATTTTGGTGAAAAAAATGGGACAAATATGCAGAATCCTCTGATGAAATGTACATTTCTACAACATAACCCTTTAAAAAAAATTATATAACAGCAGTGAGGACTGCTACTCAGATCTTAATAGAAAAAGGTGGCCAGGTGTTGGGGCTGAGTACTGTCCAAGAAGCAAGAAGATACATTTGACAGTAGTGGTGGAGGGCAGTTTGCAGGGCAGTTAAACCTTCTTATTCCATGGCACTGCTTTCACTCGATAGAATTTTGTCCCCAATGGGACCTTAAACCGGTTTTGAGCCTATAGAATAAAAAAAATAAAAATAAAAGTGTAACAATAGTAATTTTCAAGTGTGAACATAATAGCAAAATATTTGGTTCTGTTTATATCAGGCATTGCAAGTATGATATACTCATGTGTCCCATGCTCCCCACTGCCTGGGCCCAAATATCTGGGTGTTCTGTGTATACACTATTGTTTGGGAAAATATCAATCCTGAGGGGTTCAAAGTCTGTAGGGTCTGATGAACTCTCACCAGATCTAAGGGCCCTTCACATATATGGGTCAAATACAGCCTGATGAATAAATCAATCAAGTGTTTCATCTCTTTATTTTATCACCTTCCACTCTTCATCAAAATATAGTTCCATCCAAAGCAAAAAAAAATAGATAGATAGATAGATAGATAGATAGATAGATAGATAGATAGTAGTATGCCCTTTGTCTCATCTACTCTTAACCAAATTCCAAAAATTTCAGCTGACCCATCACATATTCCTCATACGTCGGCTGAAATGTTAGCCTTGGTAAGAGTGGATGGGACAAAGGGAAGTAGAGCGCACTGGGTGATGTTTGGCACTGTTACACTTATATAATGTAAACTGAACAATATTTGGTTGAAGATCCTGACGGTGTTGAAGCATACTACACAATATATATATATATATATATGGAATTTGCATGTTCTCCCTGTGCCTTTGTGGATTTCCTTCAGGCACTCTGGTTTTCTCTTACACTCCAAAGACATGCTGGTATGTTCATTTTCTCCTGTCTAAATTTGCCCTAGTATGTTTATGTATGAATGTGAGTTAGGGATCGCAGATTGTGAGCTGCTTGAGGGGCAGAGACTGAAGTGAATGTGCAATAAAATTTTAAGTTCTGCATAAATTGAAAGCACTATAAAAGTACCCATAATATATATATTTGCATGGGATGGAACCATATTCCGAGGAAGAGTGGAAGGTGATGAAATAAGGAGAAGAAACACTTGAGAGATGAATTCATCAGCCTTTATTTGACCCATATATGTAAAGGGTCATTAAATCTGGTGAGAATAAACAAGACCATACCAAATGTATTTGTTTTTTTGTAAGAATACAAGTATAAGTACAAGTTGGCACAATGCAAAAGGAAAAATCGTATAAGGACGAAACCGTCCATGAGAATACAATCAAAGAATACATACTTTGTCTTCAATAACATGAAAGTGTTACATTTCCAAAGTTCATGTATAAAGTGTAGGCACCTATGGTTGCAATGGTCAAATGCCAGGGTGTTTTTAGTGTGTAACACCCTGACACCATCTGACCCCCCCTCCCTTCTCCTTCCTTACACATTTCTAGTGGTCAAGGAGACAGCCCTTTAAAGCTATGGGCCAACAGAATTGTGTGTGCGTGTGTGTGTGTTTGAAGGAGAGGTGGGGGTACTGGGGATGCAGAAGGGAATGGACATAACATTACCCAAAATGCCAGAGCTTTGCCTGTTCAGAATAGACAGAGTCAAGCATAGCAAAGGACAATAAAAACTGCTGCAAATATTACAGGCACCTCTAGGTGCAAAAACATTATATCTACCAACAGCTTTATTTTTTTTCCTTCACTTTTTTTAAGTGCATGTAAATGCCTGCAGTTTACATCGACCTCTGTTATGAATGAATCCTAACCTGTTTTAAACAGGTTCAGCTCTGATACTGTCGGATAATGCCACAACCTACCTATTTATTTCTGCTAAACAAGATGAAAGATTTAGCTGTTTCTACTACCTGTCCACCCCCACTTCCTAGACTGAATAGCCTCCATCGCTTGCAAGGAAACAGGTCTAAATTATTAAATATTTTCTTTACCTTTTTGGCTTGGCAATATTCTTTTTCCATAACTTTTCCAAGAACCCAGGGTCTTCTAGATGATCCTGATGCTTTAGAAAGAAAAAGGTAATTATTTGGTTACTAAAAAGTAGCATAAATCTGTCCTTGGTCTATCTGAAGAAAGATACTCAGATTACAACATAACTTTCCAAGTTACAGCCTCAAACATTTTTTTGAAACACACAGTGTTTCCTACCAAAACAGTTTGGAGCAGATGCTGGAAGGCTGACTCACCCACTGACTCAATGTGTCTTTCTGAACCTCTGGCATCAGTATATCGTCACCTGAATTTCCAAAATTGTTGATCTATCACAGACATTTTAAGGCAATCTCCAGAGCAGACACTGCTTGGGCTGCCAAATATCTAGGAGAACCATCAAAGATTTCATCCGAGGAATACAAGAAGAAACCATTGAAGAATAACTCAACACTGTAGATAGACTAGGATGTGGTTACGACACAATATCCTGACAACTGGTGGTAAGCTTACCAGCTACAATAATAACCACTAAATGAGGGCCTTATAAATTTTCCTGGAGAAGTCTTTCAGTTATGACTGTCACTGAGGATGTAATATCTCTCATTTAACTATTACCTTAGCTAAATGCACTGGGTAAAGTTGATAGTGACTAATGCTGGACAATCCAGCAAAAAGATCTCCCTGTTTAAGTATTTAAAAGAAATGAGAAACTATTGGCTGGATCTGGGTACTAACGCCTACTTTAACTGAAGTATGTGGGCAGACGTCATAATATCTTAACATGCTCCCTGTGCACATTAAAATGCGGATGAATAAAAATACCTTCTAGCCATCAAGGAACTGAAATACCCAGAATGATCTGCTAGCCAATAGCCTAGCATCCAAAGAACCTCAAAGACACTCTAGAGCTCAAAGTTCTAGCAAGCTTTAGATAGATACTTTGGGACCCACCAAGGGTATAAGTGCACTTATTTTCAGAGTGGTAGTTAAACATACAGGGCTAGATTCAGATAGGTTACGTGGATCTAAAGATCCGCTCACCTATCTGATTTACGTTACGCCGCCGCAAGTTTTTCAGGCAATTGCTTTATTCACAAAGCACTTGCCTGTAAAGTTGCGGCGGCGTAGCGTAAATCCACCCGGCGGAATTCAAATTCGGCAGGTAAGGGGCGTGCATTATTTAAATGATGCGCGTCCCCGCGCCGAACGAACTGCGCACACGCCGGCTGCGACTGAATCCCAGTGCGCATGCTCCAAATGATGTTGGCAACTCGTCATGCTTTCGTCGTGAACGTAAATTACGTCCAGCCGTATTCGCGAACGACTTATGCAAACGACGTAAAAAATTCAAAACTCGGCGCGGGAACGACGGCCATACTTAACATAGGATACGCCGCACATATCCCTCATATAGCAGGGGTAACTATACGCCGGAAAAAGCCCGAACGTAAACGACGTAAAAAAAAAGGCGCCGGGCGGTCGTTAGTTTCTGAATCGGCGTAACTCCTCATTTGCATATTCCTCGCGTATACAAACGGAGGCGCAACCTAGCGGCCAGCGTGAGATTGCAGCCTAAGATCCGACGGTGTAAGTCACTTACACCTGTTGGATCTTAGGGATATCTATGCGTAACCCGATTCTATAATTCAGGCGCATAGATACGACGGCCGGATTCAGAGATACGCCGGCGTATCTCTTTTCTAAATCCGTCCCACATTGTTTATTATACAAACAGAATTGCAATAAACAGATCTATGAGGAATCCAGATAATCCTTTCAAATAGCAGACGTTACGCTATATATATATATATATATATATATATATATATATATATATATATATATATATATATATTCATGCACACTAAGTAACGTGTAAGTAAAACTTGTACATTTTTGTTTCCCCTCAAAGAGATCACAGTACAACAAACAATATTTTTAAAGTCACTTCACCATCCTTGTTTAACCACCCTGGTGGTATGATTAGGTCAGAGTTTTGTGTCTCAAAAGGGGATATTGTTTTGCATAGAAATTTGGCATTTTATATTGTAGGTCTGTAATTCTTAGTAATAATACACTTAAATCTGTCCAAACAAGAGTCCAGTAGACATTCCGGGTATGATAAAGTTTGAAACACCAAATCATAAATTATAATATAATAACCAACTATAAATAATTATAAAAAAATTATAATATAATAATAATTAATTCCCCCACGATTCACTATCGTTTAATTCTGCAAGTTTTCTAATTTACTATCGCTGTTTTCTAGCTGGTGCAAAACCGCTTTTGCTGTAAAGGGACACTTTTTGGTTGCCTTGGACAATCTCAAGTTTCCAGGCAGAAAGAACAGTATCTAAAATATAAAATTGCATGCAGGGCACTGGACAAAGCATTAGGGACAAAAGGGAGGTGAAATGATTTGATACAGTAATGGAATCTGTAAGATTACAGTGTACTGTATACATTATGTTTTGTGTACTTTTTGAATTTGCCGCCAGGCTCCGCCCCATGCAACGCTTGCAGGGAACGGAGCCCGTCACAGAGAGCTTTGGGTGGAGGACACAGCGGGGGGAAATCGCAGGGTCCTGGGGAGAAGTTAAGTAACCTGGACCAGGATCCTGAGATGCAATCCCAGGTGTGGCTCCGGGTTACCACTAATGGTACCGAAATGTAACCCCGAGCCACACTCGGGATTACCGCCAGGGAGGTTAAGCATCCTTAAGGATCAACATCCACCTCCCAGACTAAGGCCGGCCATACATGGTTCAAATCTCAGCCAGTTCAGCAGGAACCAGCCGAGATTCAAACAGGCTAAATGTACATAGTTGATCGATCGCTGAACTTGGGTACAACCAGCCTGCTGGATTATCTTTAGATTAATCACTGATTCTCCTGGCGGGGACGGCCTCCTGTACCTATCCCCCACCCCCCTTCACTGGGAGCAGACAATTGCTCGGCAGGAGAGATTCCCCCGTCAGCACTATCTATGTTGATGTGGGAATCGTGCAAATTTCTTTCCTGCAACCTGTGGTTGCAGGAAAGAAATCTGCACAGTGTATGGCCTACCTAGAAAGTTATGCCAGAGATAACACAATCATGTAATCATAATGCCTGTGCAGTATCCTTTCTGTCCTGGGCTGTGTACACATATCCCAACTTCTGCTGCCTCTCAATTTGTGACTCACCAGTTTAAAAATCAATCAGATTCAGCCAGCCTGATCTGTTAGTGTAAATCTATCACAGTTATTCAGATCATAATCCTTTTTGCATTTTACCTTGACAGAACACTTTACTGAATAGTGATTACTAGGGATGGGAAGCGAGATAGGACAAATACTTCCTTTTACCTGTAGCAGACTGATGACTTTATTCTCCTACTAGATTTCACTCAGGTAAAACTTGAGAGACTAAGCCTAGGCATTTGTAAAGTCTTCTAAAACACTGATAATTTACCATTAAGGAGCCAAATAACATGCTCCCAAAAAAACTGCAAAAGAAAAGACTAAGATCATGGCTCCTTGGCTCCTATGGTTTCTCCAACATTTATAATATAAAATCATTTATCCTACAAAAAATAAATGCAATTGTTTGATAATAGAAGCTAAAATTCTGATCCTAAATAAAAAGGTAGATAATTTACAGTAATAATTTTCACTTTAGAAAGTAAACTCCAGCTTTCCATAGGTTGGTAAAGTCTTTAAGACATAACAAGGGGCTGTGAGTGTCCCCGAGGAGAGTTATGCTATAACTCTATAATTAAAATCAATTTGTGTTCAAACAAAGAATATCTATTAAAATAGTTTAACCATTGCATGAGCTAGCTCCTGCTGATTAATGTTATTTATTTTACCTGAGGTTTAGCATAAACTGTGATGGTTAATGTCCCATGATAAATAGACATGTGTGTTTTTATATTCTAAATATTAGCTTCAATCTCCTGTCTGGACAGTTAAAATGTTTGAGAACTGGCAAACATGTATGCACTGCTAATACTATGCCCCCAGAATATCAACAAGTAATACATCTTTTCTGCAAGAGTCATATTCCCTGCCTCATTGGGAACACTGTTTGACACTGCCTGGTGTGTAACATGATTAACCTGGAAAGAAGTCCAACATTTAAATACATTGTTAGGCTGAGAGTAAGATATATCTGAGCAAGGTGGAATAGGATACCATAATGTCTTCAAAATTGCCAAGAGGTCATTTAAAAGTGGTTATAAAGTCAAAAGGGTTTCTTTATCTTACTGCACTATATGTATTAGGATAAAAAAAAAAAAAAAAACATCCAGGTGCTGTTTCTCCCCCCACCTCCCTAAATACTTCACTGAGTCCTGTATCGAACCAGCGCTGTGCATGTCTGCAATTCTTCTCTCGCCTCTTTCTGTTCTCACAAGCTTGGCTGCTGCACTGTCAGTCAAAGCTTGTGAGGCGGGAGTAAGGGGCAGGGCCGAGCTGTGCTGGGTGTGTCTATGGGTGCACACAGCCCAGCTTGGGAGTGAGTCTGCACTTGTGCCCCCCATAGGAAGCTAAAGGAATAGGAAGAGGTGCATAGCCTTTTGTTTCCTGCTGTTCCACGCCGTCCCTTCTAAAATGGTTCATATGAACTGGAATAAAAAAATAAACTACAGTTCTGATATAAAGTGAAGTTAAAATTTAAAGGTTTCATTCTTCATAGTTATCAACTGCTAATGCATCACACCTAAATAATCTCTGCTGGGAAACACACTGCAAAAATATTTCCTGCATTGATGACACTTACCATACTCACCTTGTTTAAGGTCTAATGCAGCCAATGACTCTGAATGCAAGAAATACAATGTCGGACTGACTGTAAACAGGACGTAATTGTCATGACGTTCATCTAAGATAATAAGGACCAAATCTCCAACCTGAAAGCTGTTGGTGTGAGAGACAGAGAAAGTGATTTTTAACTATTGCATGTGTATTTTTTTTTTTTTTTTTTATTAAAAAAAAAACAACAAACAGTTTGTACTCGCACGTTTTCACAAACTCTTGCCTACCAAAGTTTGAACAAACTTACAAAGAAACAAAGAAAAAACCCCAAAAATTAGTTGAACAGTCCCTAAGGGGGAATTTAAAATACCATGTGCACCACTTTTCTGGTGAAATGGTCCTTAAAGTCATGCACCAGATTAAAAAAAAAAAAGACCAGCTGCTAGTTTCAATAGTTTTACCTAAATGTGCGGCAGATTCAGGTAGTTCTAAATAACTTTTTGAAAAAACACCAAATACAAAGACAATAACCTCCACTTAAATAAACATAGGGAGCTGGGCTACTCAAAAACATGAATAAATGCAAATAGATAAATAAATACTAATGTGAGAATTAAACAAATCCCAATAAGTGAATCAATAAGTGAATCATGTGATATATAAGAGCGTCCTCCAGTGAATGGGGAAATCTTGGTAGGTTCTCCAATTTAAGAATAAGTGGATAAATCAAACAGCACAATATAGCAACTTTTTCTAATGTCAAGAACTCCATTGGCTTCCCAGCCAACAGGCTCCTAGCAACCTATGCCGCTGACAGTGGGCGAAGCCGAGGGATTAGTCAAGCCCTCTCCTTGTGATTGACGGCAAGCATGCTGATGGATTCCTTCTTGGGCTCGCAGATCGTACAAGCGAGCCAGTAGAAGCACCACCGCCTGTAAGAATGATCAAATGGCTGAACTGCCGCTATACTATGATTGTTCTTACGGTGCAGGGAATTGCCAGCCGAAAAAGATAATATCCGGGCGATGCCTGTAGCTATCATTCAGATATCCCCACTCAAAGCCCAGGATGTCAAATGATGTACCTTGGGTGGGAAGTGGTTAAGACTTGACATTTGGGTATTTATTTAATGTTTTTTATTGTACAAAAGAATTGGAAAGCATGATGTGTTTGTGTGCAAAATGAACCAAAATATGCATTTATAAACCACTGAACCAATTTTGTGCGATATACAAAAAATAGCAACTACCACTGATTTATTCTCCAGTGTAACTGCTTTCAGAAAAATATCGGTGGGGGGGGGGGGGTGGGGGTTTAAACTAATCTTCAGCTGCATATTATGTATTTTAACATGTACTAGCAGGGAAAGGGTTAAAGTGTAATCAATAGAGGTAAGTAGTCGGAATGCAATCTGGGTAGGAACTATTTAAAGAGGTAAATAATGATGGGGCTAAACATGCATAGTGCAATTTGCAAAGGGCAGAATGTGTGGTGGAATGACAAGAAAACAGGTAAACACACAAATCCCTGTCCTGTCAGGGGAGAGGAGACATATCGTTTGTTCCTAGTAAGTAGGAAAAACTATATATGTCTCCTACCCTAGTCAGTCCTATCCCCATACAGTTAGAACACACATTTAACCCCTTGATCGCCCCCTAATGCCGGGTACAGACGAGAGGATTGATCCGCGGATACGGTCCGCCGGACCGTATCCGCGGATAAATCCTCTCGAGGATTTCCGCGGATTTGGATCCGATGGAGTGTACTCACCATCGGATCGAAATCCGCGCCGAAATCCCATCGCGATGACGTGTCGCGCCGTCGCCGCGATGATGACGCGGCGACGTGCGCGACGCTGTCATATAAGGATACCCAGGCATGCGTCGAATCATTACGACGCATGCGAGGGAGGGAATCGGATGGATCGATCCGGTGAGTCTGTACAGACCACCGGATCGATCCGCTGAAGCCGATTCCAGCGGATAGATTTCTTAGCATGCTAAGAAATTTTTATCTGCTGGAAATCGGTCGGGCCGAAAAAAATCCGCAGAAAAAGATCCGCTGGGATGTACACACCAGCGAATCTATCCGCTGGAACTGATCCGCAGATCAATTCCAGCGGATAGATCCTCTCGTGTGTACGGGGCCTAAGTGTTACCCCCTTCCCTAACAGTGACATCTACACAGTAATCAGTGCATATTTATAGCACTGATCGCTGTATAGATGTCACTGGTCCCAAAAAAATGTCAAAAGTGTCCGATCTGTCCACCCAATCTATCTGTCGCAATACCACTAAAAATCGCAGATCACCGTCATTACTAGTAAAAAGATTATTAAAAATGCCAAAAATCTTTCCCATAGTTTGTAGACGCTATAACTTTTGTGCCCACCAATCACTATACGCTTATTGCGATTATTTTTACCAAAAATATGTAGAAGAATATTTATTGGCCTAAACTGATGAAGAAATGTGTTTTTTAAAAACATTTTTGGGGATATTTATTATAGTAAAAAATATATATATATTTTTTTAAATTGTCGTTCTTTTTTTGTTTATAGCGCAAAAAATAAACACCACAGAGGTGATCAAATAGCACCAAAAGAAAGTTCTATTTGTGGAAAAAATAGGTGGTCACAATTTTTTTTATTGGGTACAGCATTGCATGATCATGCAATTACCAGTTAAAGAGGCGCAGTGCCAAAAATGTTAAAAAGTGCTCTAATCAGAAAGGGGGTAAAACCTTCTGGGGCTGAAGTGGTTAACTGAGAATTGTGCAGTCGTGCAATGCTGCACATAAATAAAATGTATGTCCTTTTGTTCCCACAAATAGAGCTTTCTTTTGGTGGTATTTAATCAACACTGCAGTTTTTATTTCTTGCGCTATAAACAAAAAATCCGACATATTTAAAGGAAAAAAAATATATCATTTTTACTTTCTGCTCTAAAACATATCCAATATTTATTTTTTAAATCACAGTTTTTCATATATTTAGGCCAATACATATTCTGCTACATATTATTGGTAAAAAAATATTCTAATAAGCATATGTGTATATTGATTGGTTTGTGCAAAAATTATAGCGTCCACAAACTGTGGGTTTTTTCTTTTTTTACGAGTAATGGCATATCAGCGACTTTTAGCGGAACTGCGATATTGCAGCAGACAAATTGGACACTGACAATTTTTGGGGACCAGTGACACTAATACAGTGATCAGTGCTAAAAAATATGCACTGTGACTGTACTAATGACATTGGCTGGGAAGACGTTAACATCAGGGGTAATCAAAGGGTTACATGTGTTCCTAGCCAGTACTTGTGTACTGTGTGGCTGGTACTTTTACTAAGGGAAGGCACAGATCTGTGTCCCTGCTTTGCAAGAACACAGGATCAATGCCTTCCCTCCTCACAGAATGGCAATCTGCCTTATTTACATAGTTGAAGTTGTGGGGTTACATAAGAACAATTACATTTCTGAATGTACTTGTATAAAGCTGGCCCTACACTATGCAATAAATAATATAAATGTCCGTTGGATTTGTTAAAACTATGGAATAGGATGACCAACCTGAACAATCTATTCAATATTAATAAAGTTTAATAAAGGAGACTGTACAGTTTATGGCAACCAATAAAAGAAGTAGGAAAGTGGGTGGAAATAAAAATAGGTGGTATAATAATGAGGGAAGTGTAGTTCAGACAGGTAAAAACCCACCCCTTACTGTGTTGCAGTAAGCCAGTGTATGATGGGATATGAAGTATCCTGAACTGTTACATGGTGCTGCAAGAAGTCAGGACTCAGAATGCACTTTTTAAAATTTGAACAGATGGGGGTCAGATTTAAAGCTCCCATGGACTAGATGAGAAATTAGCAAACTGGGATGGCTTAGGCAGAAAATACATTAGAGAAGACTTCTATGTTTTTATGAAAAGTGACATTCTGCCTGAAAAGGTGAACTTAAGCCTTTAAGCAAAAACAATTGCTCCTAAAACTAAATAGTCTTAAATTTTAAAATAGAGGTCTGTAAATTTTAAATTGTATACATTTAATTTAGAGTTTGCATGATGACCTTCATAGCAAGTCATTATTTTTTCCTAATAAAAACTTCAGCTCTACGATGCAGTTTAATGACTTACTTGCAGAAGGTAAACTTAGACATAACTGTATATACTTCTTGTTAATGTTATATTAGCATTCCATAATGTATGTAGTACAAGCTATTTGAACACCAGTGTGTGTGTCCAGCTAATTGTGCACAAAAGACATTTTAGAAAATAAATAAAAGTAACACAAATCTGCAGTAAAATGAAGAAGGAAGGCTTTTTTTTCTGCCAATACAAGTTAAATTCCTAAATCTGCATATGGGCAATTTTAGGGAAGGGGATTAAATATCAAGAATTCGCTGAAAAGACTGTTTGACCTGTGGGCTGACCAACAGGAGAGGTTCAAGTCCTCTTATGCTATGCTTCGGTTTCATAGATTTGGGAACAAATCTACTGGCTAAGCTTTGCCAGGGGCCCCACAACCCACACATATCATGGCATTATAGGACCCAACAGGTTCCCTTAAGACCTCCTCACCAGAAATCAACTCACTATGAACTAATTATTACAGCCATTTGTGCTCTAAGGACCCTATAGACCAGGCCAGGGCAACTTCATTTTTGGACAAAGTCCAACTGCCCAAATTATCCTTGTGACGGATCTCGGATACCCCAGGTGTCCTCCAAACGCACTCGCAGCCTGCAAATTCGCCATAACCAGCCCTTAACCCCTTAATCACGAGACAAGCCACACAGGTGTTGACGATTAAACATGCAGAGCATAAACTGTTTATTAAATACAAGACATACACTTTTACACAGTTAGGGACACTCCCCTTAGCCTCGTCATAGAGGGGAGAGGGTAGGGGACAAGGCAGAACTACAGTTAAACATAAAGGGATTATAGTAAGCAGGCAGCCCCTTAATACACATCCCATGCGATGTGATGACTGGAGACATGAGATGTGTCCAGACCATTGTCTATGTGCCATGAACAAACACAAGTAAACACAGCAACAAGAGGGGGGGGGAGAAGGGATGTAACATTACATTACATAATCTCAATGCCAGCTTGTCCCCAAGTCTCTCAGTCTCTTCTGGGCCATAATCTGTGGGTGAGAGGCCAGCCCACAGTCCCTTCCAAAACACACAGTGACAGTGGCTTCTGTCACAATCCTCTACTCAGTTCTACGCCTTAAATGCTCCCATAACTCTGGACGATTTCACCTTTACTATTAAGCACCTGGCCAACAATAAGGCCCTGATGGGTATACTGCAGAATTCTTTAAACTCACACAGGATTATATCCTAGACACATTTCTGCAAGTCTATAAAGCAATGCGGGATGAGGGACCCTACCTTCCCACAGGTGTTTATTAAGTTATTAGCCAAAAAAGAGAAGGACCCAACCCTGCAGGGCTTATTATAGACCAATGCCGTTGATTTGTTTCTCATTTGGCTGCGTTGCTGCCTGCCATTTTACATCCTGCACAGGTGGGTTTTGCTACAAAAATCTTTAAAGCGGGGGGTTCACCCAAAAAAAAAAAATGTAACATTACATTTAGCATACTAAACATAGTAAGGGCATTTACTTTTGGCAGGTCTTCTTTTTTTTTTTTTCTGTACATACCTTTATATTCTGATTTTGTCCAGGGCTTCCGGGTTCCGATGACTGTGGGACTGGGCGTTCCTATCCTTCGGTTCGATGATTGACGGCTTGTGAAACAGGTCCCCTGTCGCACAACGCGCGTCACCAGATTTCCGTAAATAGCCGAGCTGCGAGTCGGCACTATACGGCGCCTGCGCCCGCCGTGTAGAGCTGACTGCGCAGGCGCCTCGTATAGTGCCGACTTGCAGCTCGGCTATTTCCGGAAATCTGGTGACGCGCGTTGTGCGACAGGGGACCCGTTTCACAAGCCGTCAATCATTGAACCGAAGGATAGGAACGCCCAGTCCCGCAGTCATCGGGAACCCTGAGGCAGGGATAGGAACGCCCAGTCCCGGAGTCATCAGAACGTGGAAGCCCTGGACCAAATAAGAATATAAAGGTATGTACGGAGAAAAAAAAAAGACCTGCTGAAAGTAAATGCCCTTACTATGCTTAGTCTAATGTTAAAAATTTGTTTTTAGGGTGAACCTCCACTTTAAACCAGACGTCTTCTCATGTTCCCTGGAGTGAGTCGTTTATACAGTTTGAGTGACTTTCTAATGCTAGAGTTAAAACATGCAAAGCTTGTTTTAGATTTGTGCAAATACTAATCACAGCTAAAATTAGTCTGTTCTAATAGTAAATGTACTGGAGAAATGTTCATTCCTGCTGTGTAAAATAAGATACACTATTGGGAAAGGCTGCTGTATGTGAAGAAACTGTCTACTTTGGTGTAGTAGACTCATATTATTTTCAAAAGGGTTAAATCAATGACATGAAAAATGTACTGCAGTACTTGAGTACAAAGATGTACGCGTTGCTCCAAAGACACATACCTGCATACACCTATTGAGTATTTCAGCCTGTCTTTGGTTATAACAGGCTGCTGGCAGGGGGCTGTACACTGCACCTGTGACTCCAGGGTAGAGAATAATGGCCAAATGAACACTGTGTGGTCCTCTTTCGCAGTTTTTTATTCTGCCTGCACCCCTTCTATTTTTTTTTACTTCTCTGTCTCCAGTAATGAGTCAAGATCTTCACAGAGATGCCAAATTGTTTCTCGAGGGCTACTTTGAGAAATAAAGGGGGTTAAACTATACCTAAAGGCAAAACTTTTTTTGTATTACTTTTTATATAGGAGTGGATTAGAACACCTGCCATATTTTTTTTATTGTGCTCTGTGTCCTTGTTAGGTAGGTTTATACTCCCTTTTTGTCCTGGTGACTTATCACCAAAAGTGAATTAAAATCCCAAATTATGAGTGGTCATCAGAGCAGGAATAGAGGGGAAACCTTATAATGGTGACACTAGTTCTAGTGACTACAAGGGTTCTCATTTACACCAATTGGAGGGATTTACTTTCAGTTCCTCTTGTAGCTATGGGACAAGAAATGAAGAGAAAAACTTCCCAAATGGGACAAAAAAACAAAAACCTGACAGGGGTTATTCTCCCTTATGCTTAACTAAAATAAAAATTGTAGTTTTGACTTCAGTTCTACTTTATTATATATCAATTATTATTATTAATTATATACAGTTGTGCTCATAAGTTTACATACCCTGGCAGAATTTATGATTTCTTGCCCATTTTTCAGAGAATATGAATGATAACACAAAAACTTTCTTTCGCTCATGGTTAGTGTTTGGCTGAAGCCATTTATTATCAATCAACTGTGTTTACTCTTTTTAAATCATAATCACAACAGAAACTACCCAAATGACCCTGATCAAAAGTTTACATACCCCGGTGATTTTGGCCTGATAACATGCACACAAGTTGACACAAAGGGGTTTGAATGGCTATTAAAAGGTAACCATCCTCACCTGTAATTTGTTTGCTTGTAATTAGTGTGTGTGTGTGTGTATAAAAAGTCAATGAGTTTCTGGACTCCTGACAGACCCTTGCATCTTTCATCCAATTCTGCACTGACATTTCTGGATTCTGGGTCATGGGGAAAGCATTATCAAAAGATCTGCGGGAAAATGTAGTTGAACTATAAAACAGGAAAGGGATATAAAATGATATCCAAGGAATTGAGAATGCCAATCAGCAGTGTTTAAACTCTAATCAAAAAGTGTAAAATGAGGGGTTCTATTGAAACCAAATCAGGGTCAGGTAGACCAACAAAAATTTCAGCCACAACTGCCAGGAAAATTGTTGGGGATGCAAAGAAAATTCACAAATAACATCAGGTGAAATACAGGTCTCTCTGAAAACATGTGGTGTGGCTGTTTCAAGATGCACAATAAGGAGGCACTTGAAGAAAGATGGGCTGCATGGTCGAGTCGCCAGAAGAAAGCCATTACTATGCAAATGCCACAAAGTATCCGGCTTACAATACGCCAAACAGCACAGAGACAAGCCTCAAACCTTCTGACACAAAGTCATTTGGAGCGATGAGACCATATGTTGCTTTTAGGCCACAACCATAAATACTACATTTGGAGAGGAGTCAACAAGGCCTATGATGATATGTACACCATTACTACTGTGAAACATGGAGGTGTATTGATGATGTTTTGGGGATGTGTGAGCTACAAAGGCACAGGAAATTCAGTCAAAATTGATGGTAAGATGATTACAGTATGTTATCAAAAAAATACTGGAGGAACATTTGCATTCATTAGCCAGGAAGCTACGCATTGGAACATACTTGGACATTCCATCATGACAACTATCCAAAACACAAGGCCAAGTCGACCTGTCATTGGCTACAGCAGAATCAATTGAAGGTTCTGGAGTGGCCATCTCAGTCTCATAACCTCAATATCATTGAGCCACTCTGGGGGGATCTCAAGCGCGCAGTTTATGCAAGACAGCCCAAGAATTTTTAGGAACTGGAGGGTTTTTTCCAAGAGGAATGGGCAGCTTTACCATCTGAGCTAATAAAGAGCCTCATCCACAAATACCACAAAAAACTGTCATTGAAGTTAAAGAGGATAAAACACGGTATTGAGAACTGGGGTATGTAAACTTTTAATCGGGGTCATTTGGGTAGTTTCTGTTGTGATTAGGATTTAAAAAGATGATTGATAATAAATGGCTCCAGCCAAACACTAACCATGAGGGAAAGAAAAGTTTTTGTGTTATCATTCATATTCTCTGAAAAATGGCCAAGAAATTGTAAATTGTGCCAAGGTATGTGTTATGAGCACAACTGTATATCAATTATATATTGTTCATTAAATATTGGTTTTGCCTTTTTTTTAATACAGAATTGCATCTCATTGCTGCAAAACTCGCCCCAGCATTAGCTGCACATTATTGATTTGGAATGCTTCCCGATAGTAACAATGATTGACCATGTCCTTGCAATTTATGTTTTTGTAGTCTCCATTTAAAGTTTCTGCTTCTTGTTTTATATGTGCAAGGCAGAGCAATTAAAGAATACCTGTACTCAGAGAAGGATCTAGGATGCCATTGCTGACTGAAAATACTGGTGGCCTGGATGTATCTTGTGCTTTACACATTCTGAGTCACTGACCCACAGTAAGTATGCAGATAAGATATTCAAAATGAATTGGATACATACAATATAAATAATGGGTTTGTCTAAGCTAATAGAATTTTTTTTTGGAAGGAGAGATCAGCATTCCTCTCATTACCGGCTCCTTGCACCATTTACAAAAAAAATGCTTTTATGGATAATTTGTACTCTCAGGCAGGGATTTGTTTGTGACTTTCAAAATAGGTGCTTCCAAAGCTCACACATCAAGAATAAAACGACAAGTACCTGTTTAAAATAACTTACTCTCGAATTGCTATTTTCTCTGAATGTCTTGAGGAAACTGAAGACATGCTTTGTGACATCTAAAACAAGGGGAAAATTGAAATAAACAAATGATAGAAATGGCATTCATTTTAAAAGTACGATAACATGCTCAGATACTCTATGTGGCTAAGTATTTGCTAAGAGCTGTTTACAAGGGTCATTAGCAGTGCACTGATCACCAACAATACGCTATTACATGTCAGCCTATATTTGACCTTTCTGCTAGCATGAATTCCTTTAAGCTATACAGCATGCGCAAAGGATACATATTTCTATTTTTGGTCAGAAACATTCTTCAGATTCGGCTCACTTAGATAGCTGTTAAACATTTGTTTCCTAGTAAGGAATGAAAATACTCTTAGAAATTATATCAATAACCACATTATATAAAATTATATGAATTTATTTTTTTCCAAAATGTATAGTTTTTTTTAAATATCTCAAGTTTGTTTGTTATGTTGCTGTCTATATAGTCCAAAATCAAAAAGTGGATAAAAAAAAATCCTACAAACAAAAATAAAATTATACTCTTTATGCTTAATTAAAGCAGAACTAAAGTATTTTTTTTTTAAATGAAAACATTGCAAGTTAAAAAATGTGCCTGCATGCTCCCCGATAAAGCTATGGGGTTGATTTTGCTAAAACCGGAGAGTGCAAAATCTGGTGCAGCCATGTATGATAGCCAATCAGCTTCTAATTTCAGCTTGTTCAATTAAGCTTTGACAATAAAACTGGGTTGAAGAAGCTGAAATTGGGAGATTATGTTGCATGACGTGTGAAAATCAATGTTTCCCAATGGGAGCCGTCTTAACTGGTCCGACACAAGTCGGTCCGACTTTGAAAATGCTCCCTGTACTACTTTGGTTCGAATTTGATCCTACTTCAGCCCATTGAATATCATTGAATTTGGATCAAAGTCGGAACGCCCTCTTGCATGCTCCGACTTTGGCATGCGACTTGTGCTCTGATGATCTTGAGGGGGAACTCCACGCCAAGTTTTAAATAAAAAAACGGCATGGGTTCCCCCTTCCAGGAGCATCCCAGGCCCTTGGGTCTGGTATGAATTTAAAGGGGAACCTCCTACACAAAAGACAGCGTGGGGGTCCCCCCAAAATCCATACCAGACCCTTATCTGAGCACGCAGCCCAGCGGTCAGGAAATGGGGTGGGGATGAGCAAGCGCCCCCCCGAATCGTACCAGGCCGCATGCCCTCAACATGGGGGGGTGAGTGCAGCCCTCCACCCCAAAAAACCTTGACCCCATGTTGATGAGGACAAGGGCCTATTCCCGTCAAACCCTGGCTGTTGGTTGTCGGGGCTGCGAACGGGGGGCTTATCGGAATCCGGGAGCCCCATTTAATAAGAGGGCCCCCAGATCCCAGCCCCCCACCATATGTGAATGAGTATGGGGTACATCGTACCCCTACCCATTCACCCGGGGTGAAAAAAGTGTGGAAAAAAAACACACTACACAGGCTTTTAACCACTTGCCTACAGGGCACTTTCACCCTCTTCCTGCCCAAGCAGGTTTGCACAAACGCTATAGCGGATACAAAATAGGGGATAGATTTATAGCATTTGTATTATTTATTTATTTATTTATTATTAGTAATTGCGGCGATCTGCGATTTTTATCAAGACTGGGATATTGCAGCGGACACATTTGACACATTTTTGGGACCATTCACATTTATACAGTGATCCGTGCTATAAAAATGCATTGATTGCTGTATAAATATGACTGGCAGGGGAGGGGTTAACACTAGGGGCGATAAAGGGGTTAATGTGTTCTCTAGTGAGTGATTCTTACTGTGGGGGGAGGGGACCGATCATTGTCCCTTTGTACACAAAGGTAGGGACACACCATCGGTCTCCTCTCCCTGACAGGACGTGGATCTGTTTGTTTACACACACAGATCCATGGTCCTGCTCAGTTACTGGGCAATCGCAGGTGCCCGGCCATCGCGGCCGCCGGGCACGCGCATCGGGTTCCCAGTGCCCCCTAGGGGGCTCGGAAAGGCGCAATGTTATATGACGTCCACCCAGAATGAGAGGGAAGAAGATGACGGAGAAGACCGGGCCAATGCTAGAAAAAGAGCTGGAAGAAGATAGCGGAGGAGCCCGGCAGAAGGCACCGGGGACCGGGAGAAGAGAGCGGAGAGTTAGAAGAAGACCCCCAAAGTCAGAAGACCCCCGGAGCTGCCTAATAAATTACTTTAAAAACCTGTGCAGTGTGTTTTTTATTCTTGACAATTTTTTCCCCTCAGATCAATGGGTAGGAGTATGATGTACCCAATAGTCATTCACATAGGGTGGTGGGGGCAGGATCTGGGGGCCCCTTATTAAAGGGAGCTCCCGGATTCCTAAAGCCCCCCGCCCACAGACCCTGACAACCAATGGCCAGGGTTTTCGGGAAGAGGCCCTTGTCCTCATCAACATAGGGACAAGGTGCTTTGGGGCGGGGGGCCGCAGGGCGCCCCTGCCCCAAAGCACCCACCCCCATGTTGAGGGCATGGGGCCTGGTACAGTTCAGGGGGGGTGCTCGCTCGTCCCCACCCCCTTTCCTGATCAGCCAGGCTTGCGTGCTTGGATAAGGGTCTGGTATGGATTTTAGCATAGGGGGTTTTTCAGCATAGGGGGTTTCCCTTTAAAACCATACCAGACCCAAGGTCCTGGTATGCTCTTGGAGGTGGAACCCATACCGTTTTTTTATTTAAAATTTGGCGTGGAGTTCCCCCTCAAGATTCATACCAAACACAGTACCTGGTATTGGTGGGGATCCAAGCCAGATCCCCGTTCATTGAAAGTCAGACATATGTCAGCTTCAAGTCGCAGGGCAAAGTCGGATCCAAAGTAGGACGGCTGTTGTGTCGCACCAGTGTGATTCCAGCCTAAGGCCTCATGCACACTGGAGGTTAGAAAAATGCCAGAAACGTTAGCTATAGAAAGCTGTAGCTGTAGAATGAGCTTTCCAGAATTTTTCCGCAAAACCATACTCTCATAAAAGCTTATGGCTCGAAAATGCACGCCAAATAGCTGTGTTTTTCAGAGTTAGAAAAACTCCTCTTCAAGCCCACTGGTTCTGGGGTTATTTCCAGCTAGAAAATGCCCTTGCTAAAAAACACTGATAAAGGCCTATGTGTGCTTGCACATATGCTGGGGAGTTTACTGGCTGCAGAAAAAAAACACCTGAAGCCAAAAACAGCAGCTGTAAAAACATCCAGTGTGCATAAGGCATAAAACCTGTAAGCTGATTGGTTTCTATGCAGAGCTGCACCAGATTTTGCTCCAGTTTTAGTAAATCAGCCCCTATGTGTCTTGTAGCTTATCCAGGAGGTCTCCCAGATGCAATCCAGACATAAGTATAGGACCTAGGATTCTCTATGACCTTTTCAGCAAGCTTCACAGCCCAGGGGTTGAAAAAAAAAAGTTTTACTATTCTTTTTTATTGCAGGTACTTATATAGTGCCGTCAATTTACGCAGCACTTTATACACATATATTGTACATTCACATCAGTCCCTACCCTCAAGGAGTGTACAATCTAAGGTCCCTAACTCACATTTATACATACACTACATATACTAGAGCCATTTTAGACAGGAGCCAGTTAACCTACCAGCATGTATTTGGAGTGTGGGAGGAAACAGGAGTACCTGAAGGAAACCCACACAGGCACAGAGAGAACATGCAAACTTAAGGCAGTTAGTGCTGTGGTTGGGGATTTGAACCGACGGCCCTAGTGCTGCTAGGCGGAAGTGCTAACCACTTAGCCACTTGGCTTTAATTCTGTTTAAAAATAAATGTTTCAAATTCCTAGAAATAAAATCATTGAATTTAGATATATCAAACTGGTAGGGTTTAGTTGGTTCCCTACCAGTTTAAAATAATGTTATAGCATATCGATAATGGCAAAAAGTGGCCACTGCAAATCCTAAAGGGATCCAACTAGCACAATGTGAAAAAACCCTTAAAACATATTGCAACATTTAGTTACATGTAGGACTACTTTGACAAATAACACATAACAACCTTTTTACAAAATGAAAAAGAGATGCTTGCTGTAGATTCCGTTATATATTACAGCAACCCAATAACCTTTTCTATAAGCAAATGCTCATTTACCTGTCTGCTTATCATATGGCAATGGGTTACCAGGGCTCATACAGCATAATTTGCTTGGTTGGCATGCAGGCAACATCTAAAATCCTGCTATTCAGAAGATTGGTGCCATTTAAAAATTCCAAACATAGTTATTTAATTCTAAAACCCAGCTTGTACTAATTTATTCTATAAACTGCCAATATAGTTTATAAATGACAGACATATTTGTGATGCACTGGCAAATGAAATCCTTACATAATAGCATGCAAACCAAAGAGTCACCAAAAATACATATGAGATAAACGAACATGGGAGCAGAAATACGTGCATTCCGATAAAAGGTCAAGAACAGTTGAATGTTTAGCTCTCAGATACAATTGGTCACATATCTATGACTCCTAAGGGAAGAATTTACTAAGATATTTATGATTAAAAAAGTCAAAGGAGTTTCAATAAATCCTCTCATAGTAAGTTTGGAAAAAAATATACTAAGTAGTGAACCATGGTGGGAGAGGGAACCATGGTAATAGAGTGGCAGGGAGACTTGTTCTTCAGTATTCAATAATTCCTTCATATATTTTCAAGTTCGATAATGTATGACAACTCCATGGGTGTCCATGAGTGCACAACATATTTACTTGTTGCTTGAACTGGTGAAGAAAAAAAAATCTGCATTTGGACGTACCTGTAAATTCCTTTGTTTGGAGCACAGTACTGGACACTGGAGTTGATTTTTAGACCATTGGTTATATGCCACTACCTTCAGGTGATTGGACAATGGCAAAAGCTTTGCTGGGAACCACCCCCAGTGTACCTATATAACCCCTCCCACTCCAAGGAGATCAAAGAGGGACCTGTGTCCTGTCAGTATTCCAAGATTTAGAATTTACAGGTACATCAAAATTCCTATTATCTTAATCAAACAGTACAAGACACAAGAGTTAATTCTTAGACCACGGGATGTCCTCAAGCAATACACTGAATGGTGGGCAACAAATCGGCCAGAATTGCAATAACATGTCCACAGGAAGAACAAGAAAAGTCAAAGGACTGGAACAGACAGATGATCTGCAGAGACTCAAACAGCCATTTAATTTTTTTTATATATTTATTTATTTATTAAAATGCTTATTTGGAGCGCAGTCATTACCGAAGGCCTCGATGCGCTCATACAACCAACATATACATGTACAAAACAAATCTCTCATTACTGCGTGATAAACAACATAGAACCACATGATAAACATTTAAAAGAACTAAAAAATACTAATATCTTACTCTAATTAGGGCCATACACTTGAGAAAATAAAAAAGTTTTTAAAAACGTCCTAAATTTTAATAAATCCTTCTCATGTCTTATGTATAGAGGTAGAGAATTCCAGAATATTGAACCTTGTGCATCCAGCGTCCTCCCTCCACATTTAGTTCTTCTAAATTTAGGGACAATCAAATTAGCCTGATCAGCAGATCTCAATGATCTGTTGGGAACGTACCAAGTAAATTTTTCTTGCAGATACCCTGGGCTTATCTTATGGATAGCTTTGTGGACGATACAACCCACTTTGAACAAAACCCGTTCAGCAACCAATAGCCAATGCTGGGTTTTCAGAGATGGTGTAATATGGTCCAGACGACCCACACCCGTTAATAACCTAGCTGCAGCATTTTGGATCAGCTGAAGCTTATGCAGAAGAGTTTTTGGACACCCCATAGTCCAGCCGACTGCCAATAAAAGCATTGATCACGTGGATTTTGTCCACCTCATCAATGAAATGCAATGTAGAATGCAGAAGTTTCAGCTGTTAGTAACATGAGCTTACCACCTGATTTACCTGCGCCTTCAGTGACAATTTGGAATCCAAAATTATTCCCAAGTCCCGAACCTGGGTAGCCGGGGTCGGGGATGGCATAAACGAAGCCGGCCAAGAAGGAAAATCATTCAAACTGGTTTTGCTCTGATTACTGATAATACATTCTGTTTTTGAGCCATTAAGTTTTAAATAATTTTGCTCCCATCCAGGACTGTATTTCCTCCAGGCAGGATGCCAAATCTACCTGGGCTTCCTCGCTTTTAAGGCAGCTTAAAATAAATCTGAGTATTGTCTGCATAAACGTGAAAGCTCAGATTATGGCGCCGAATAATATACAGCAGCAGCCTTATGTAGATATTAAATAATATCGGCGATAACGCAGAACCCTGAGGAACCCCGCAGGACAAGAAACTATTAGATGAATAATACATCCCTAGTCTTCCCCTCTGAGTTCTATTCCGCAGGAATGAGGCCATCCATGTCAATGCCATGTCCTCAAGCCCGGCCACAGACACCAGCCTTTCCAGAAGTCTGGCATGATCTATAGTATCAAATGCAGCCGACAAATCCAGCAATATTAACGCTGAAGCCTCCTGGCTGTTCATGGCCCATAGGCAGTCATCCTTCACTATAATCAGGGCAGTCTCTGTGCCTCTAACCAGGACGGCATCCAGACTGATATTCATCAAAAATATTATTGGACTCCAAGTGCGGCTGAAGTTGCCACACAGCAGCTCTCTCCATTATTTTAGCTAAAAAAGGCAAGGTCGAAATTGGTCGATTATTGCTTAAATCGCACCGTAACACGTTAGCCTTCTTCAATAGGGGGATTATAACCGCCTGCTTCAGAATACTTGGCACTGTTCCAATAGCAAAAGACATATTAATAATGTCTGCTATAAACGGTGCCAAGGTAACAGCAGAGTCCTTCACCAGCTGTGCCATGCAGGGGTCAAGCGCTGAAGACGAAGCTCTAAGAGACTTGAGAATAGTCAGTATCTCTACACTAGTCACCGCCGAAAAACAGGTGAAACGTACCCCTTTGTATACAGGAGAACTTTCTGTATAACAGGAATCAGGTATATTGTTTCTTATGTCTATAATTTTTTGCTTAAAATACTCTGCTAACTTCTCACTTAATTCCGGAGAGAATTCTTCCTTGGTGTCTAAACAGATTGGATTTGCAAGGGTATTGGCAACTTTAAATAATTCTGCGGCCTTATTTTCCGCCAACCTAATTTTCTCTGTTAGGTATGTTTTTTTAGCTTTTTTTATTTCAGCTTTATATTTTTTCAAAGCCGCTCTGTATATGTTTCTCTAGTAAAGGAATTAGGGTCTTTCCTCCATATTTTTTCTAACGCTCTGCAGCTCCATTTTAAAGTGCGAGTATATATACTTCGGCAAGAAGTATGAATAGATTTAAATGGGAAATTAATTTTCTACACACTGAACTGGATGGACTGTTGTCTTTATTTAACCTTACCAACTATGTAACTTCAAGAACGTAACATCAAATATAGCACTGGTGCATTCATTTACAATCTTGGGGTGGAATGCGTCTTTTTAATATAAACACAAAAATTAGCTGAGTGGCCCAGCAGGCAGATTCTTACAGAGAAGACCTGATTATAACCAGGATCAGAACAGATTATCTCTATTTTCTGTGATGCTGTGGCATGGTTACATAGTAGGCACAGGTTCTTCACCCCTAATTATAATTTTGTTTACATGCCAATGGTAGTCTGCTGCAAAATATTACACTTGAACAGATCTAAAAACTTTGCATCAGAAACCTTTTGGTGTTATAATAAATGGGAAATTTGCAGAATAATATTTGTACTTTGAGATGTACTATAAGAGGACAAACAAAACTAGGAAACTGGAAAAACTACAGTTTTATTACTTTTATTTTAATTATTTTTGCCTAGAAGATGCAAGGGAAATTATATATAAAAAAAAACATTTGAAGTCAATAGCACCAAAAGATATGTGTCTTACTTTTGTATCATACATAATTTTAGTTAATTGGGTAATCAAATCTGCCTCCACTACTCTCCTAATCCACTGTTCTCTTTATTTAATAAAAAAACGAAATATTGAAGAGTAAGCATGTAAATATGAAAATGCCAAATAAAAAAATGTCTTTAACCACTTGCCTACTGAGGACCAGTCATCTCTATGACCGTCGGAGGCCCGGGCACGACGTTATGACGTCACGCCCGGGTACCCGGAAGTAAACAAAGCCGCAATCGTAGCTGTCGACATGAGATCGGTGAATTTTTTTTCACAATTTCATGCTTGTAAGCCTGGAGGAGAGATGTGGGGCCTTATTGACCCCACATCTCTCCATAAAGAGGACCTGTCACAGTGATTCATATTACAAGGGATGTTTACATTACTTGTAATAGGAATAAAAGTGATAAAAAAAAATGTAAGAATAAAAGTAGTAAAATGTAAAAATAAAATTCAATAATTTTTTTTTTTAAACGCCCCTGTCCCCGGTAGCTCGAGCTCAGAAGCGAACATGCAAGTCCCGCCCACATATGTAAACGCCGTTCAAACCCCAATGTGAGGTATCGTTGCGTGCGTTAGAGCGTGTGCAACAATTCTAGCACTAGACCTCCTCTGTAACTCGAAAATAGTAACCTGTAAAAAAAAATCAAGCGTCGCCTATGGAGATTTTTAAATACCGAAGTTTGGCGCCATTCCATGAGTGTGTGCGCAATTTTGAAGCGTGACATGTTAGGTATCTATTTACTCGGCGTAACATCATCTTTCACATTATACAAAAAAAAAATTAATTTTTTTATTCATGAAACGGTTATTTTTTTCCCCAAAAAAAGGCGTTTGAAAAATTATTGCGCAAATACCGTGCGAGGAAAAAAGTTGCAATGACCGCCATTTCAATCCCTAGGGTGTCTGCTAAAAAATATATATATATAATGTTTGGGGGTTCTGATTAATTTTCTAGCAAAAAAAATTAGATTTTTACACGAAGGAGAGTGCCAAAATAGGCCCGGTGGACAAGTGGACAGCAAACACTGAAATAATAAATAGAATGGAATTATCAATTATCTACAGTGGCAAGAAAAAGTATGGGAACTATTTGAGTTAACCAATTTTCGGCAGTAATTTGTCATACAGTGTGGTCTGATCCTCATCTAAGTCACAGCCATAGACTAATTACTTCAACTAAAGGTAATTGGAGTCAGTAGTTTGCATACCTGGAGTCCAATTAATGAAAGGAGTTTGGAAGTGTGGTTTAGAGCTACTGTGATTGATAAAAGGACACTCAAAGATTAAGATTGGTTTTCATAAGAAGCATTAGCTGATATGAACCATGCCTTGCAAAAGGCGCTCTCTGAAGATATTCAATCAAGAGTAGTTGCTCTGCATAAGGCTGGAAAGGGATACGATCCATACAAGCAATCTGAAAGTGTTTAGGCATCCATCAGTTGACAAATTGTATATAAATGGAGACAGTTTAGTACTGTGGCTACTCTACCTAGAAGTGGGCATCCAGCCAAGATGACTCCCAAATCACAAAGCAGAATCCTCAATGAATAAACAGGAACCCACGAGTAACAGCTAAAGGCTTGAAGACATTACTGGAACTGGCAAACCTCCCTGTTCATGAGTGTACGTAAGTCTTTGAACGGGCAGTCTGTCCATGTTAGAACAACACGGAGGAAGCTGCCGCAGCATATCTGGGAAATTTTTTCTGCAGACTGATGAAACAAAAGTGGAATTGTTCAGGTAGACTGATGAAACAAAAATGTAATTGTTCGGGGAAAAATACTTAGCGCTATATATGGTGCAAAAAAGGACAACTTACCAACATTAAAACAACATCACAACAGTGAAATATGGTGGCTTGCTTTGCTGCCTCAGGGCCTGGACCTTGGCCATCATCAAAGGCAAAATTAATTCCCAAGTTTACCAAAATATACTAAAGGGTAATGTCAGGTTGTCCGTCAGCTGAAGCTTAAACCTACTACACCCTACTCGTTTTTTTCATTCAACCCAGCAAAAAAAACGAACAGCTCAGAAGGATCCATTGTACTAAATGTTAGTACAGCGATCTCCCCTGCTGTGCTATTGTGTTCCGACGGCTGGCTTCTGACAGACTGGCTGCATTACACACATGCCAAATGTCAGATGGGTTTCTTTTGAACAAAATGCCGCCCAACATTTTGCCCGCGTGTACCAGGCTTTAGTAGAATATGGGTGATGCAACAGGACAATGACCCTAAGCATCAAAGTAAATACTCCACAGACTGGCTTAAAAAAAACAAACAAACAACATACTCCTTTTGCAGTGTGGCCCAGTCAGAGCCCAGACCTTAACCCCAAAGAGACGTTGTGGAATGATCTCAAGAGAGCTGCTCATACCAAACATCCTACTTATATGTCTGGGCTGAAGCCGTTGTGTAAAGGGGAATGGTCAAAAATTCCTCTTGAGTATTGTGCAGGTCTGATCCAGACCTACTGAAGGCGCAAAATTTGAATTGTGTGAGATCAGATTAAGCACATTGGGCCAGATTCACAAAAGAGATACATCGGAGTATCTCAGATACTCCGTCGTATCTCTCAGAGTATCTATGCGACTGATTCATAGAATCAGTTACGCATAGATAGCCCTTAGATCCGACAGGTGTAATTGTTTTACACTGTCGGATCTTAGGATGCAATACCGCGGCCGCCGCTGGGGGGAGTTTGCGTCGTAAACCAGCGTCGGGTATGCAAATTAGGAGTTACGGCGATCCACAACGGTTTTTCGCGTTCGCTACGTCGCTGCTAGTCTAGTTTCCCATCGCAAAGTTAGTCGTCGTTTTTGGTGCCCTAACTTTACACAGCACACGTATGTGCTGTATAAAGTATGGCCGTCGTTCCCGTGTCTAAATTTAAAACATTTTCCTCCTTGCGTAAGACGTCCGGGAATACGGAAGTACGATACACACGTCGCCGTTCGAAAAAATGACGTCACTTCGTGCAAAGCACGGCGGGAAATTCAAAAGGGAGCATGCGCAGTAGGTCCGGCGCGGGAGCTCGCCTAATTTAAATGGCACACGCCCCTTTGAATTACGCTGGCTTACGCCGGAGGCCGCCGGCGTAGGTTTTCATTGCAAGTGCTTTGTGAATCAGGCACTTGCGATGAAAACTTGCGTCGGTGTAACGTATCTACGATACGTTACGCCGCCGCACTTCTACGTGAATCTGGCCCATTGTGTTTGACTATTGGTGTGCAGATCAGATCATATTTTATCGCAAATTACTGCAAAAAATCTGTGAATTCCAAGGAGTTCACACACTTTTTCTTGCCCCTGTAAGGGGTAAATTTACTAAATGCATAAAAGGCATGTAAACTTTCAAAATTATTTGTAAATAATCTAAATACGGTCTTATTTTCTATATAAAACAGACACCTTTGGTATATGAATGTATGAAAACAAGCTAGTATGCAAAGGCAAAGGAATATTAGTTTCCAACAAGACTGGAAAAGATGCGAGATGCATAGACCACACTGCTACATCATGATGTCAGAGCACTGAATAATGGCCTGTATCCTGACCCCAATACCATATATGACTTTGTCTTCAATTGCATTTATGGACTGTTTTATTATAACCCATAACCTGTTTAAACAATGCCAAATTGTTGCCTATGTTTCATGTCAGAATCGCACTTCTTAGACTTTCTTTTCTAGAGTGCCTACTTTCCATGCCCTACTTGTAAATGTGAACATAGGCACCTCTTACTCTATACATCTACGTAAAGACGCATTCAGCGCTGGCATGTAACACCCATAAAACAAAAGCGCTGATGACTAATAATAGTGCGATATAAATACCAATATACCATTTCAAATTAAAAATAAACCTTAAAAATCACATTCCCAAATAAAGATATTCACAGTAAATACATGGAAAAGGTTAATAAAAGAATTCAGTGCAGATTCTTCATTATTTAAATCATCAAGCAAAAGTCTCAATGATACAACTAAACCCTTTTACTAGTGATCAACCTAAGGTGCTCAAGATGTGCCCTCACCTTAGCACTTGGACCTATAGGTGCATATAGGTCTATATATGCCTTCCCCAACAAGTGTTAATACAGATAGCCTAGGATAACTCCAAACACTTCTGCCTCTTTGACTCCAAAGATGGTACTGTCACTTTAATTATTCAATACCAGTGGAGTAGGTGCTGTAACACTACAAATCATAAAAAAGGACTGCCAAAGTGTAGTAAATTAAAGTGTTACCAAATCCACAACAGTAAACTCATTCTATATATGCAGTAAAGCATGCTTGCTATACTCAATGTGGAACCTAAGGGATTAATCCTCTGCATTGTATAAACAGGCTTTTGAATCCTGTATGCACAGATACTACTCTTCTTCCACTGACTCCAAAACAGGTCCTAATAAAACAGAGTAAAACATGCTTGATTCTGAGCATGCGCGGGATTTGAACCAATGCTTTCTGTACGAACTATCGGTTTGGACCAATCGGGCAGCGGGCCATCGGTTCGATTTTAAAGCATGTTTTACAATTTTGGACCGAAGGACAACAGACTGATGGGCTATACACACCGTCGGTTTGGACCGATGAAACTGAACCTCGGTCCATTCTCATCGGTTTTGCCCGACCGTGTGTATGCGGCCTGGGATGTCATTTACCACTGTGACGAAGGAGCGACACATGCTCCAAAACACGTTACCGCCCCTTCTCCCCACTGACACCATCAGCCTTGTGTGTCCCGCAGGGAACCTGGAATACAGGCTTCCCTGCTGCCTCCTCTCTCCAACACGTATGAGAACTCTTTACAGCTGCTGGGTGGCTCTACATTGCTCTCTACCACCATGCTGAGGATGAACACATGCCACAGACGAGGACTCCTGATTTTATCATGTCTTTTAACACTCAACGATCTTGTAAGTGCTTTTAACCCTTTGTTCACTTTATTAAATCTCATCACTATCATCCCTCTGACCAGCTCTCCACCTCCACCAGTGCACCCTTATATCCTCTCTGTTTTATACCACTGTGTATACACCCACATGTGTGATTCTATAGGCACATGGGCTGCTCAGATGTTATAAGAAGAAAATGTTCAGGATAGAAACTCACAGAAAATTGAGCATGTGCACAGTTGCCAACGACAGCTGCAAAATCCCTAGCTGAATTGGGCACACGGACAGAAGGTTAGTAGAGTAGTTAGTAGAGAGCAGCAGGATCAACCAGGTTTTTTTGCAGAATACAGAAAATAAATCTCATAATGACCAAGCATGAACAGCATTTAACCACTTAAGACCCGGACCAAAATGCAGCTAAAGGACCTTGCCCCTTTTTGCGATTCAGCACTGCGTCGCTTTAACTGACAATTGCGCGGTCGTGCGACGTGGCTCCCAAACAAAATTGGCGTCCTTTTTTTTCCCACAAATAGAGATTTTATTTGGTGGTATTTGATCACCTCTGCGGTTTTTATTTTTTGCGCTATAAGCCCCCATTCACACCTAGGCGTTTTGTCGCCTGTAGTGTGACGCCGCAGCAGCCCCGAGACGCTGGAGGGATGAAAACACATTGCCCTCTATGGAGATGGTTCACATCTCCACGCCGAACGCCTGCTGCCTGAAAAAAAGTCCCGGACCTTTTTTTCAGGCGACTTTCGGCGTTCAGCATAGGAGATGTGAACTATCTCCATAGAGGGGGTGAGGCTGCATCCACAATTGCGGCGTTTTGTCGCCGCAAATCGCGGTACAAAACGCCGCAATTTGTCGTTGCAATTCGCGGGACAAAACGCCGCGATTTTGTACGCCTAGGTGTGAATGCAGCCTAAACAAAAATAGAGCGACAATTTTGAAAAAAATTCAATATTTTTTACTTTTTGCTATAATAAATATCCCCCAAAATGTATATATATATATATATATATATATATATATATAAAAAAAAAAAAATCCTCAGTTTAGGCCGATACGTATTCTTCTACCTATTTTTGGTAAAAAAATAATTCACAATAAGCGTTTATCGGTTGGTTTGCGCAAAATTTATAGCGTTTACAAAATAGGTGATAGTTTTATTGCATTTTTATAGAAAACATTTTTTTTCGTACATCACGGGACACAGAGCAGCATAGCCATTACATATGGGATGTCCCCAAGCAATGCTCCATGAGGGGAGGGAGACAACCAGAAAAAACCAAACAGGAGGTGCCACCGGACAAGAGGAGATTAAAGTGCGGCCCGTAGTACCGCCTGCCCAAAGGCTGAATCAGCGTTCCTCCTAACGTCCATTTGATAAAATTTTGCAAATGTGTGGACAGATGACCAGGTTGCTGCCCTGCAGACCTGAGCCATAGAGACCTGGTGATACGCTGCCCAAGAGGCACTTATAGCTCTAGTGGAATGAGCCTTAACCGATAAGGGTGGACTCTTCCCCTTCAGGCCATAGGCCTGAATAATCGTCTGCCTAATCCACTTAGCAATAGTGGCCTTAGACGCTGCCTGGCCCTTTTTGGGCCCTTCCGGCAGAATGAATAAGACGTCCGTCTTACGAATCTGGGCTGTAGCTTCCAAGTAAATCTTTACAGCTCTAACTACATCCAAGGAATGTAGTAACCTCTCTTCCTTAGAAGAAGGCTTTGGAAAAAATGATGGAAGAATCACATCTTGATTAAGGTGAAAATTTGATACCACCTTAGGCAGGAAGGACGGAAGCGGCCGCAAAACGACCCTGTCCTTATGCAATAATAAATAAGGTGCCTTACATGACAAGGCTGCCAACTCCGACACTCTTCTGGCGGATGCCATGGCCACCAGAAACACTAGTTTCCTAGTCAAAAGGACCAAAGGGATCGCGGACAAGGGCTCAAAGGGCTGCCTTTGCAAGGCCGATAGAACCAAATTTAGATCCCAAGGATACAGGGGAGCTTTAATCGGGGGATTCACCCGAATAACACCTTGTAAAAAGGATTTCATTAAGGAATGGGCAGCCAAAGATCTCTGGAAGAAGACCGACAAGGCAGACACCTGCCCCTTGATTGTGCCGACCGCCAAACCTTTTTCCACTCCCAACTGTAAAAACTCCAGGATTCTCCCAATGGTATATTTGCGGGGATCCCATTTCCTGGTTTCACACCAGGTAATATAGGCCTTCCACACCCTATAGTATATTAACCTGGAAACTGGTTTTCTTGCGTTTATAAGGGTGGAAACGACCTGCCCTGAAAGGCCTCTGTTTCTGAGAATCAGGGACTCAGCCGCCAGGCCGTTAAATTTAGGGCCTGTAAGGCAGGGTGGTAGAATGGCCCTTGTGAGAGGAGGTCCGGACGTAGAGGGAGGACCCAAGGCTCCTCTACGGTCATCCTTTTTATCAAGGAGTACCAAGGTCTTCGGGGCCACGCTGGGGCCACTAGAATCGCTGGCTTGCGTTCCCTTTGAATTCTGTGAAGAAGACGGGGTAGCATCCGTATTGGAGGGAAGGCATAGATTAGCGCAAACTGATGCCAAGGGCACACCAAGGCATCTGTCCCGCAGGCCAATGGATCCCTCGTTCGAGAGACAAACTTTGCTACTTTGGCATTGAATCTGGACGCCATAACGTCCACCTCCGGAGTACCCCACTTCCGGCAAATGACCTGGAACACTTCGGGATGGAGGGACCACTCCCCTGGGGACATCTGTTGGCGGCTGAGGAAGTCCGCTTGCCAATTGTCCACCCCGGGGATAAAGATAGCTGAGATGCAGGGGACATGGGCTTCTGCCCATGAAAAGATCCGATCTACCTCCCTTTGGGCTGCCTGACTCCTGGTGCCACCCTGGTGGTTTATATAAGCTACGGCAGTGGCATTGTCGGATTGTACCCTTACTGGGGAGCCCTGCAGAACCTCCGTCCAGCCCAAAAGAGCCAACCGAGCTGCTCGGATCTCTAAGACATTTATGGGTAGGGCTGATTCTGCCCTTGACCATTTCCCCTGTAGGGTTAAATCGTCTAGGACTGCACCCCAGCCTGATAGGCTGGCATCCGTGGTTACTATCCTCCATGAGGGGGGACTGAACGATCTTCCTTTCAGAAGATTTTTTGTGACTAGCCACCAACACAGACTCTGCCTTACCGCATAGGGAAGGGAAATGGGAAGATCCAAGGCCTGGAGTCTTTTGTCCCAGGCCGTGAGAATTGCTCTCTGTAGCCTCCGAGAATGGATCTGGGCATAGGGCACTGCCTCGAAGGTGGCCACTAGCTTTCCCAACAGGCGCATGCAGAGGCGTATAGATGGCCTTGTGCTGCTTAGGACTATGTTGTCTTGTATCTAAAATCAGACCTAGATACTCCAACCTTCTTGTGGGCTGTAAAGCCGATTTGTCCCGGTTTAGAACCCAACCCAGGGACTCTAGGCAGTTTACTGCTAGCAACACTGCCCGATTTAAGCCGGCCGCTGAGTGGTCGACTACCAGAAGATCGTCTAGGTAGGCCATGATCAGAATGCCCTGTTCCCTTAGGATGGCTAATACGGGGGCCAGCATCTTCGTAAAAACCCGAGGGGCCGTGGCTAGTCCGAACGGAAGAGCCACGAACTGATAATGCCGATAGTTTAGGGCAAAACGCAGATACCTGTAATGGCCTGGGAAAATCGGAACGTGCAGGTATGCGTCCTTTATATCGATGGAGGCCAAGAACTCCTTTCCTTGGAGGGCGGCCACCACCGAACGAATGGACTCCATTCGAAAGGACCGGACTCTTAAAAAGCGGTTTAATGACTTTAGGTCCAGTATAGGCCTGACATCCGCCGTTTGGCTTCGGGACAACGAAGAGGTTTGAGTAAAACCCTTGTCCTTGCTCCCCTGCTGGTACTTCCATAATCACTCCTTGAGATAGGAGTCGCTCTAGGGCGGACAGAAGTGATGCCTGTCTTTGAGGGTCGCCTGGAAGTCTTGACGTTTGAAAGTGAGGAGGGGGGAACTCCCGAAACTCCAGCTTGTACCCCTGAGTCACTGAGGACAGAACCCATTGGTCGGTAACTTGGGCCCCCCACAACTCCGAGAATAACCGGAGTCTTCCCCCCACTCGAGAGAGTGGGGGCGCCCCTTCACAAGGCTGCCTTAGGGGCAGCCTTAACCGGCTTACGGTTCCACGGTCTCTTGTTCCCTGCAGCTTGCCCTTGTGGCCTGTTTGCAGATGCGCGTCCAGGAGGCTGTCGATACTGCCTAGAGAATGAGGGCCCTGGAACTGGAGAGGTTGGGCGCTTAAAAGAGGGACCTCGGAACCTTTTCTTAACCGGCAAAAGGGTGCTCTTACCACTAGAGATCTTTTGAATATATTTGTCAAGATCTTCTCCAAACAATCTCTCTCCTTGAAAGGAGAATCCTGTAAGGAGTTTTTTGCAGGGGGTTTCTGCAGACCAGTTCTTTAACCAAAGTAATCTTCTCATGTGAACCAAATACAGGGATAGGCGGGACGCCTGTTGGATTGAATCCTTGATAGCGTCTACCGCGAAACATAAAGCTCTAGGTAGATCGGCTAAGTCCTGAGCCTGTTGAGCCGGGAGGTCCTTTAGGGCCTGCTTGGCCTGGTCCTTTAAAGCCTGGCAGACGCCAATGGCAGCTACAGCTGGCTGGACCACTGCCCCCGCTGTGGCAAAGGATGCCTTCAGTAAGGTCTCAAGCCTTTTATCCACAGGATCTTTAAACATGTGAATATTGTCCACTGGACACGTTAAAGCTTTATTGACACATGATATGGCTGCGTCAACAGTGGGGACAGCCCATTTTTTCGAAAACTCCTCCTCTAAAGGGTACATAACTGCGAACCTTTTAGGAGGCAAAAAAAATCCTGTCTGGCTTAACCCAGTCCTGAAATATCAGGTCCTTTAACAAAGGATGGACCGGGAACACCAGGTTGGCTTGGGGCGCTTTTAGGGAGCCCAATGAGGACACAGCGGAGGCCAGAGGCTGAGGCAAAGGCATTTTAAAAGCTGACCGCACCATATCCGTTAAGGACTGAACCCACAATTTTTCTGCGTGAGAAGCTGAAAAAGGTTCTTCTATAGTAGAATCTTCAGAACCTAAATGGTCCAGGTGATCCTCAGCCTGGTCTCCTGTATCTTCCAATTCCTCAGTGGAAAGGACATCTTCCTCAGGAGATTCAAACCTGGGAGACGGGGACCTAGCCCGCTTCTTCCCGGATAAAGAGGCCGTAATAAGAGCGGCCATCCTTTTTTCAAATCCACCCAAGGTGGAGGCTAACATCTCTTCCGTGACATAGGAAGGAGTTGGTTGAATAGGGCCCGCCATAGCACCTAGCAACCCTGATGGCTCACCCAGGGCAGCAACCTCCGGATCCTCCGGGGAGGTAGGGGCAGGTGGATTCTGGGAAATATCCTCCGAGCCCGATGGGGAACCCTTCGGCTTTTTAATACCTTTAGCATTTTTAGCGTTCCCTGCACCCTTAGGAGCCATAATAAACAAATCTGAGATACTCCGCTAATATACAACTAACTGTAATAGCTGGAGAAAAACACACATTTAAATAAATGAGGAAGAAAATTAGGCTAGGGTAATGTTAGACAGAAACTAAACTTCCCAAAACCTAACAAGAGATAGCAATATTGAGCCCCAAGGGCTTAATCATATCCTAATATTGCTTCCCTTACTGCTGGGCTAAGAGAGTACCAAATACTAAGTACTCTGACTGCTACTTAGTACACCGGCTTTTCAGAGAAAATCTGAGCTTAAACAGCTCTTTAGCAAGGTGTGTACAAAAAAACGGCCACTAGGTGTCACTGTGTCAGCATAACATAGGCAAACCTATCCTGCTCAGCTCAGCATCGCTGCTCCGTGTCCCTTCACAGCCTTCAGCAAACTGACAGGCTAAATAGAGTTTTCCCTCTGATGTACAGAGGGGAGGGAACTCCCTGGGCGTCCCCCGCCCCCTCCACGCAGCGTCGGCGCCTATAACAGTGCGCAGGCACGCGCGCGCTCCCGACGCCGCTCTACAGGAAGCAGGAAGCAGAATCCATGTGGGGAGAGGAGCCCGGGAGCTGCTGGAGACACACAGACATCAGGAAGTAAGTAATTTAAACCTGACATGCTCCCCTTTACATTTCATGGAGCAAAAACACCTTGTAGCAGCAGCAGCAGTGTATTAGCCCAGCCAGAGGAACAGTATACCTGGGTGTTTGAGCCATCCAGTCATGCAGACTTTGTGGTTTCTCTTTAGCCCATGCACAGAGGCATAAAAAAGGCTTTTCCCCAGAGTCCCCTGTGGGGAGCCCACTGACAAACCAAGTTCCGTAGGCCCCCCGCTTACCTTTCCACGCCGCAGGGTATTGCTCATGCAAGAGGCCCAATCTTCCCCCTTCACCGTGGGTATGGTCATAGACCTTCAGGGACCGGGGTCCAAGTCAGGAACACCACACACCTGGACCTATACAGCACTACTGGCAGCAGGTATCCATAGGTTAAAAAACCCAGTCCTGGAACCCAGAGTCCAGCCCTCCAAGGAGAGGCATTATAGGCAAAACCCCATCCACGAATTGGGGCCCGGGTACCGTCCACTTTGGCTATGAAGCACCTTGGACGGATCCGGTCGGCTGGCCCTGGTCCCAAGGACAAACTGCAGGCACAACCTTCAACGTGCACCAACACCTAAGACACTGGCGAAAAAACTGAGGTACTCCCACTATGGGTGGGGGTTATATAGGGAGGGAACTTCCTGTCGGAGAGTGCCAGTGTCCATCACCTGAAGGTACACTATATAACCCATATGTAATGGCTATGCTGCTCTGTGTCCCGTGATGTACGATAAAGAAAATGCATTTAAAATGCATTGTTCATTGTGAAAATGACAGTTGCAGTTTGGGAGTTAACCACAGGGGTCGCTGTTGGGGTTATGTGTTCCCTGAAGTGTGTTGAATACTGTAGGGGGGTGTGGCTGTAGGTGTGATGTCATCGATTGTGTCCCCCTATAAAAGGGATGACACGATCGATGACAGAGCCACAGTGAAGAACGGGGAAGCCGTGTTTACACACGGCTCTCCCAGTTCTTCAGCTTCGGGGACCGATCGCGGGACTCCAGCGGCGATCGCGTCCGCGAGTCCCGCGGTCACGGAGCTTCGGACCGGGTTGCGGGCGCGTGCCGCACGCCCGCGACCCCGCTGCTGGGCTTAAAGGACAACGTACCTATACGTTGATGTGCCCAGCCGTGCCATTCTGCTGACGTATATCAGCGTGAAGGGGTCCTTAAGTGGTTAATACAGCGTTTTTTTTACGATGTGGGTTTAGTGACACTTTAACTGCTTGCCGACCAACCGCCGTCATCATACTGCGGCAGGTCGGCATGTTCCCGCGAGCTGTCGTAGCTGTACGCCGGCCCTTTAAGCGGGGATAGCAGGCGCGCGCCTGCTGCACTGCGAGGGAACTGATGCACGTGGCCGGCCGTCGCGATGAACGCTGGCCAAGTGTGATCGCGGGCACGAGAGCCAGAACAGGCACGTGTGTGTGTAAACACACACATGCCTGTTCTGTGAGGAGAGACATATTGCGTGTTCCTACTAGCTAGGAACAACAATCTGTCATCTCCTCTAGTCACTCCTATCCCCCCACCAGTTAGAACACATACAAGGGAACACAGTTAACCCCTTGATCCCCCCTGGTGTTAACCACTTCCCTGCCAGTGACAATTACACAGTGTCAGGGCTGGGCTCAGCCCTTCCTTCTCTGTGCTAGCAGCTCAGCTGTCAGCCAATTGCCAGCTCCCATCTCTCCACAGTGATCCACCTGTTGATGATCCTGCTCTTCAGCTTCAGCTGCCTACTTAAAGCCTTCCAGTTCATTTGCTCACTGCCTTCGCCTTTGTCAAGATCACAGAGACTGTCTCCTGCGTTCCTGTTAAAGACTTGCTTAGCTTACGATCCTTCTGGCTACAGATCCTGCTTGTTGTACTACTATGTTTGCTGGCTCTCTGACATTGGCTTGGCTGACTACCCGATCCGGCTACTGAACTCTGGCTATGTTTTGACTACGCTTACTCTGTTTACCTTTTTATTATTAAACAAGTGTGATTTAACTGTACTTCTGTCTTAGTCTGATTTATGGTTTCTGACACACAGTAACCAGTGTATTTTTATAGCATTGATTGCTGTATAAATGTCAATGGTCCCAAAATGTGTCAAAAGTGTCCGATCTGTCCGCCATAATGTCGCAGTCCCGATAAAAATTGCAGATCACCGCCATTACTAGTAAAAAAAAAAAAAAAAGACATAAATCTTTCCCATCGTTTGTAGACACTATAACTATAACCAATCAATATATGCTTATTGCAATTATTTATTTATTTTTAGGTGAGCTTCAACCTCCCTCTACTGGACGTGGAAGAATTGCATTGAGGATAGGAACATTTTGACCGCCGGCCGTGGGAAAACGAGGCAACATTAAGGGCTGTCAATATTCACAGCCAAGAAAGGTTAGCTAAGAAATAAGATGATTATGTCACAATTCATGTGGAATTGCTGACATGACTGAGCTATGAGGCAGTTTTTGTGATTTGAGAATCTTAGGTCACATGCAGAGGACATCAGGCAAGCTCAGCTTAAATCAGTAATATTAGGGTAAGTAATACCATGGACCTGATGCTCAAATTTATAACTAACACAACATATTTTATAAACTTACCAGCCTCTGATTCAGTCGCTTATTTTCTTCTTCTTTTAATTGCAGTGTCTGAATACAAAATAAAGAATAATTTCAAATTATAAAAAAATAAAATCAGTAAACTGAAATTCATAAGGACTTTTCTAAACAGGCTTTTGTTTGCTTTTCTGCCTCATTAAAGTCAAAAGGAATGCAAAAGCCAATCAAAGCAACTCTGCAATATCTCAAGGAACAGAAATACCATCCAATTGTACAACCCCCAACACATACTGTATACAGACAACAAAACAAGCAATGCTAAATAATAGCAAGTTGATTGCGACCACAGGCTTGTAAAGATGATAAGTACCTACTCACCCAAGTCCGGTACATTGCATTGTAGGTATTTAACACACACACACACACACTTTATGTTATGTTACATACAGAAGTATGGGTTTGTTGTTTTTACTTACCTTACCTTAGTGGATGAGGCATCGGTCTGATGCTGCATCTGTCCCCCGCTGGCTCTAACACTAAGAACCGAGTGATCCAACACCGCTGATCGGTCAGTCACTGCACTCTGCTCTGCCCCCCACGCTCACTGGAGTGCTGGGCTGTGGAGGGGGTAGGAGCGGACGGCTCAGGCTCTCAGGGAGGCAAGCTGGGTGCCGGTCAAGGCATGTGGGCGGATCCTGACCATATGGTCGTGATCATGCCTGAGCCTGGATCCGCTCTGTGACATCAGCGGGCCTTTAGAAGTTTGTTCTGCACTCCGGTGATCCACAGAAGTACAGTCAAATGAGCTTTGTCTGTACTTCTTTAAAGGCAGCCTATTCATTTAAATGGGCTGCCTAATGTACCACAACAGACCAAAATAATGGGGTCTGACAAGCCCCAAACTATGTGAAGGGAATGGAGAATTCATACTGAACAAGTGCCATTCTCATTTCTCCAAAATATGCAAGTCAGTAACAAAAAATTGTCAAATCTTATGTCTGTGGTGGCCAGGCACAGAGGTGACAAATAACAAATTGCATTTTCATTCTGTGCAATAATATGTTGGTTGTCATATTATAAACCAATACAGATATATTTAGAATAATTGGTATTGAGAGTGTCTGTTAAAGCATAACAACACACTTATTATATACCTTGATTGGTTATGTAACTTCTGTAAACATCTTATAAAAGGGCCACAAATAATGGCTACATTTGCAGCGCAGCAGCTCTCGATTACCATAGGAACATTGAAGGAATGCTCAGAGTCTTTTATGAGAGTCGTGGATTCTGAAATACTGTATCAGATGGGACTACTTAACAAATGAATTGCTCTTCATGATTCAACAGGCGGGTTTTAACCACTTCCCGACCGCCGCATGTATATGTACGTCCACAGAATGGCACGTACAGCCAAATGGGCGTACATGTACGTCCTTGCCTTCTAGCGGGTGGGGGGTCCTATCGGGGAAGCTCTGCTGTTTTCTATCATCCAATCACATGCAAACAAAAATGCTGTTTTTTATTTTCCTTGCATGTCCCGCTCAGATCTACAGCGACTGCACTTCCAAGTGTACTTACAGTGCAAAGTGGATTTTCCTTTAGTAAACAAACCCCTTAGTATTTTTATACCCAAAATCACACATTTATTATATTGTAGCTTAACAATTCCTATTGTGGTGGCTGCATTTATTTTCTTTTTTAGTTTTTTTTCCCCCTGGTGATTTGGCCAGTAAAATCTGTTTTCTTTCAACAGATAAAGCTGTCCTGGAAATGTAGCAATTAGAGTGTTGAGACAATCCATTTACCACTGACAGGGGTGCGTACAATGATCAACTTATTTATGCATATAAAAACCCTTATCCCAAAGGCATGCAATTGCTTGTGTAACTCCAGTGTGAGCCAGATTTGGCATCCATTTGTTAGTTTATTTAAATCTGCTTATACATCTAATACTCTCCTCCCCCCAAATTAACAATGCTGCAGTCCAAAGGCACCCTAGGGCTCTGTCACCCAGAGTGGGGACCGTCTAATACAGACGTTACCTGGTCATATCACCAGGTGAAAACAGAAGAGAAAAAGCTTAAAGGGGTTGTAAACCCTCATGTTTTTTCACCGTAATGCATCCTATGAATTAAAGTGGATGTAAACCCATTTTTTTTTTTTTATGTCACAATGTACAGTATAAGATTTCCTATCATCTGTGTCCAGTCTTGCCACAAAATTAATCCAGCTCTGAGCAATCCTCTTTTATTGTTCAATGAAATAAAACGGACTTACAGAGAAAAACCTTAGTCCGTTCCGCCCCCTTGCTGTGAGTGACAGGTTATTTACATATCTCATGCACTAGCCTGGAGACAGGCATTATTTTTTAATTCTCACCCCCCACTCCTTTTCTGAAGTCATGTGGTTACTTTTCTGGATTTTGACTGGATGTTGGTGATCCTAGTAGAATTTAGTGTGAGGAATACACAGGAAAAAATGCATGTTGACAAGGGGAGTGTAGAGGAGGGCGAGGAGTCTACTGACATCACAACTCCACCCACCGAGGGGAGACATTTGACATGTAAGGATACATGCAGTAGCCATGTATATCCTTATAGATTAGCACTATGGCAGTAGTTTAGAAAGGATGAGTGGGTTTACATCCACTTTAAGGTGAAAAAAAACTTCTGACACTGACTGGCCACCCATTGGCTCCTGCTGCTGTCAATCAAATCTAAGGACACAAGAGCCGGGGAGCAGGGGCCGAGTCGGGCATTCTGTGTCTATGGATGCAAATTAACACATCTAAATCAGATATTTTAAATATAACAGTGGCACTGAGTGAGAAGCTGGCAATTCAGCCTATGTTTACCTTTCCGTGGTGTAAAGAAGAATTGAGGTACCTCGGAAATAAATTAACAACTTCAATGAAGGCACTAAATAAGGCTAATTATTTCAGATGCTGTATTGGCTAAAGAACATAATAATAAAAATAAAAGTTGGGTTGAGATAGAGTTTGCACAAAGTAAAGTAGATTTAGGCAAGATGGTTTGGATTCTACGATTAGATTGAGATTTAGCAAATAGCACAATTCCAGTGACAGAAAATGTTTTTAGAATATGGGATAGCCTGTGTAGGCACCATCATTAGGAGCACAATTCACCTTTGATTTCATTAATAGATACAAACAGGGCTTTTTTTCAGGGGGAACTTGGGGGAACTCGGTTCCACCACCTCTGGCTCAGACCCTCTGGTGCCTGCTCACCACAATCACTTGTAAAAACAGAAGTCTGGTTTCTGTGTCTACAAGTGACAGCTCTGCACTCTGTGTGTAACCCCCTGAACTCTGTACTCTGTATGTAATGCAATCCTGGTATTTAATGCCCCTTTAAGACCCTTCAACTGTTTGTGAAATCTGAACGGGTCATAGTTGAGTTCATGCACCTATTTTCTGCGAAAAAAAGCTCTGGATACAAATAACTTCACAATCGGGAAAGAGGATTTGAATTTTTTTGGTAGATGGGCAAAACGGGAGATAATACAATTACAAGATGTGATGGTAGGGGATAGGATTTATTCATTTTTTTAATTGAACCAAAAATAGGTTAGTATGCCAATAGATAAATGGGGATATGCACAAATACAGCACTTTGTACAGACATTGCCACAACCATTACGTGGAAAAGATAAATTTAAGTCATTAGAAAAATTGTTCAGCTCCCCGCCTAGTGTTCAGCACAGCATTTCCAAAATATATAAGGTACTAGCGAAAGAAACAGAACCAGAGTTCTTGCCCTATATGGGGAAATGGGAGCAGGATCTGGGGGTAAGATTAAATGAGCACCAGAAGAGAAGAATACTAAAATTTGCATGATTTTCTTTAAAGGACGCAAAGAAAACAGAAATGAGCTTTAAACTGTTGGCTAGATGGTATGTGACCCCGCTGAGTGCGCAGGGCTTCGGGACAGACGTATCCTCTCTATGGAGGTGATGCGGTTCCCTGGGAATCTTTGCGCACTTGTGGTGGGAATGTACTAAGATACAGGCTATCTGGAGGAGAATTATCGAAGCTATCAAGGAAATAACAGGGGAGCATAAGAAGGCCGAACCCTTGGGATGTTGATTTCATAAAACTAACAAATCTATAGCATAATATAAGATATCTCTAGTACCACACCCATTAAATGCAGCTAAAGGCCTAAATCCCAGGTACTGGCGAACACAAAAAATCCCAAGTGTGAAGGAATGGATACTAAAAAAGAGATTTTTAATACAGCTTACCTGTAAAATCTTTTTCTTGGAGTACATCACGGGACACAGAGCGGCATTCATTACTATATGGGTTATATGGAGTACCTTCAGGTGTAGACACTGGCAATCTCAAACAGGAAATGCCCCTCCCTATATAACCCCCTCCCATAGGAGGAGTACCTCAGTTTTGTAGCAAGCAGTATGCCTCCCAAAATGGTCCTCAAAAAAGAGGGGTGGGAGCTCTGTGTCCCGTGATGTACTCCAAGAAAAAGATTTTACAGGTAAGCTGTATTAAAAATCTCTTTTTCTTTATCGTACATCACGGGACACAGAGCGGCATTCATTACTATATGGGATGTCCCAAAGCAATGCTTACAATGAGGGGAGGGAGAACATCTCCAAGACAAAAGGATTTAATTTAGAGATATACTCAAATCATAATAAATCCAACTTAGTTGAGAAAAATAATTTTAAATTTTAAATTTAACTCAAAAAAGAGGAGCCCCCGGAATCCGAGGGTCTCAAACTGCAGCCTGCAGCACTGCCTGCCCGAAGGCAGTATCAGTATTCCTTCTTACGTCCAACTTGTAGAATTTTGTAAACGTGTGGACAGAAGACCAGGTTGCCGCCTTGCAAACTTGAGCCATAGAGATCTGGTGGTGTGCTGCCCAGGAGGCGCCCATGGCTCTAGTAGAATGAGCCTTTAATGATACTGGAGGAGGCAACCCTTTCAAGCCGTAGGCCTGAGTGATTAATTGCTTAATCCACCTAGAAATGGTGGACTTTGCAGCTGCCTGCCCCTTCTTGGGCCCATCCGGTAGAATGAACAGCACATCTGTTTTCCGGATCTTCTTTGTAGCTTTAAGATAGGCCTTCATGGCCCTGACAATATCCAAGGTATGCAGCAACCCTTCCTTTCTGGAAGTAGGTTTAGGGAAGAAGGATGGTAATACCAAATCCTGGTTCAAATGAAAACTGGATATGACCTTCGGTAGGAAGGAAGGATGAGGGCGGAGAACGACCCTGTCCTTATGAAAAACAAGATATGGTTCCTTACAGGATAAGGCCGCTAGCTCCGAAACTCTTCTTGCGGAAACTATGGCAACCAAAAATACTAACTTCCTTGTCAGTAGAACCAAAGGAATTTCAGCCAACGGCTCAAACGGTTGTTTCTGTAAACTTGACAGAACAAGATTTAAATCCCACGGACAAAGCGGGGATTTAACTGGAGGTCTAATACGCAAGACCCCTTGAAGGAAGGTCTTAACCAGCGAGTGGGTGGCCAGCGGCCGCTGAAACCACACTGACAGAGCAGAAATCTGTCCTTTGATTGTGCTTAATGCCAATCCTTTATCCACTCCTAGCTGGAGAAAACTTAATACTCTATCGATGGTAAATTTGCGAGAAAGCCATCGCTTGGACTCACACCAGCCTACATAGGCCTTCCAGACCCTGTAATAAATCACCCTAGAGACCGGTTTCCTGGCTCTGATTAGGGTAGAGACTACTTTCTGAGACAGACCTCTACCCCTGAGAATCAGGGATTCAGCTTCCAGGCCGTCAAATTTAGATGCCGTAAGGCAGGGTGGAGGATCGGACCTTGCGATAGCAGGTCTGGCCGTAGAGGAAGAGTCCAAGGGTCTCCCACTACCATCTTTAGGATGAGTGAGTACCATGCCCTTCTGGGCCATGCTGGAGCTACCAGGATGACTGGTATGTGTTCCACCCGGATCCTGCGCAGCAGGCGGGGTAGTAACTGGAGCGGGGGAAACGCATAAAGAAGTTTGAACTGATGCCAAGGGCAAACCAACGCATCGGTTCCGCAGGCCATCGGATCCCTTGAGCGGGATATGAACCTGTCTAGTTTCTTGTTGAGTCTCGATGCCATGATATCCACGTCCGGCACTCCCCATCTTTGGCAGAGTGCTTGAAAGACTTGTGGATGCAGAGACCATTCCCCCGGCCATAGAGTCTGGCGGCTTAAGAAGTCCGCCTGAAAGTTGTCCACTCCTGGAATGAATATTGCCGATATGCAGGGCACATGCGCCTCTGCCCATAGGAGAATCAAGCTCACCTCTCTCTGAGCGGCTTGACTCCTGGTTCCCCCTTGGTGATTTATGTATGCCACGGCCGTGGCATTGTCTGATTGAATTCTCACCGGGAACCCCTGCAATTTTGACGTCCAAGCCCTGAGGGCTAGTCGAGCAGCTCTGAGCTCCAAGATGTTGATGGGCAACTGCTTCTCTGGCTTTGCCCAAGTACCTTGGCGAGTGCAACCATCCAAAATTGCTCCCCAGCCCGTCAGGCTGGCGTCTGTGGTCACTATCTTCCAAGCCACTGGGCTGAAAGACTTCCCCTTCAGTAGATTCTGAGGGTCTAACCACCAACACAGACTTTGTCGGACTCTTGATAAGAGCGGCAACGGGATATCCAAGGCCTGTGGCCTTCTGCTCCATGCTGACAGGATGGCTGCCTGTAGGATGCGAGTGTGGCTCTGGGCGTATGGTACCGCCTCGAACGTGGCCACCATCTTGCCTAGTAACCTCATACATAGGCGAATAGTCGGTTCTTTCTTGCTTAGAACCAGTAGGATTAATTCCTTGATGGCTTTTACCTTCCTCAGAGGTAGGAACACTCCTTGTTGTTCTGTGTCTAATCTCATGCCGAGATATTCCAACTGCCTTGTGGGCTGGAAAGCTGACTTTTCTCGATTTAGGACCCAGCCGAACCTCTCGAGGTATTGGACCGTGAGGGCCACTGCTCGCTCCAAGCCGGGAGACGAGTGGTCTATGACTAGGAGGTCGTCCAGGTATGCTAGGATCGTGACCCCTTGGATCCTTAGCTTGGCTAGGATCGGAGCTAGGACCTTCGTGAACACCCGGGGGGCCGTAGCCAACCCGAAGGGAAGCGCCACGAATTGGAAGTGACGCGAAGCCACCATGAAGCGTAGATATCTTTGATGTGGCTGATAAATTGGAACATGAAGGTAGGGATCCTTTATGTCTATGGACGCCATGAAGTCGTCCTTCTGGAGTGTGGCAGCTGCTGACCGCACGGATTCCATCCGAAATGAGCGGATCTTTAGATATGCATTTACCATCTTTAGGTCCAAAATTGGCCTGACATCTCCATTGGATTTTGGGATGATGAATAGGTTGGAGTAGAAACCCAGCCCCTGTTCCAGGACTGGCCGGAATCCGAGGCGGATCGTTTGGAATCCTCGACTCCTGGAAATGAGGAGGAGGAAACCTTAGGAAATCTAATTTGTAGCCTGTGGCCACGGAAGACCGTACCCACTCGTCGGGAATGCTGGCTTCCCAAATCTCTGAAAAGAGTCGCAGCCTTCCCCCCACCTTCGTGGGTGGGGGCGCCCCTTCATAAGGTTGGCTTGGGGGCTGGTTTTGCTGGTTTGCGAAACCACTGCCTTTTGCCTCTAACAGCCTGTCCTTGTGATTTGCTGTTGAAGCCGAAGTTTGCTTTTGCAGGAGGCCGTCGATACTGCTTGGCATTAGAGGGCCCCTGCCCAGGGGAATACTGTCGTTTAAACGCAGGCCCCTGAACCTTCTTCTTAGTTGGCAAGAGAGTACTCTTGCCGTTTGAAATGGTCTGAATGTATTTATCTAGGTCTTCTCCGAAGAGTCGTCCTCCATGGAAGGGGAACCCTACCAGGAGCTTCTTGCATGGGGGCTCAGCCTCCCAGCTTTTTAACCATAAGAGTCTTCTCATATGGATAAGGGATAACGATAAACGTGACGCTTGCTGGATAGAATCCTTGATTGCGTCTACCGTAAAACATATGGCCTTAGGGACATCCGAAAATTCTTCTGCCTGCTGGGCAGGAATAAGTTTAAGCATCTGCTTAAATTGATCCGATAATGCTTGAGCGACCCCAATCGCAGCCACAGCTGGCTGTACTACTGCCCCTGCAGTAGTGAAGGAGTTCTTAAGTAGTGCTTCCAAGCGCTTATCAACTGGATCCTTGAACACCTGTATGTTTTCTACAGGGCATGTTAACGATTTGTTAACACATGAGATGGCTGCGTCCACTGCAGGAGTAGCCCATCTTTTGGAAAATTTTTCTTCCATAGGATATAGGACAGAGAACTTCTTAGGTGGTAAGAAGATCTTATCTGGCTTGTTCCAATCTTGGAACAAAACTCCCTCTAATAGAGGATGGATCGGAAACACAGCATTGCTTTGAGGCGCCCTCAGTGAGCCCAAAGCTGAAACCGTCGATACCTGGAGATCTGGTACTGGCAAGTTGAATGCCCTATGGACCAAGTCCGACAATCCTTGAATCCACCAGCTCTCCCTCAGGGAGACTGCCCCAGACTCCTCTGTATCCGGATCTTCGATCCCTGAACCTACTTGGTCCTTGTCCAAGAGGTCGTCCAATTCCCCTGAGGAAAGGACCTCCTCTTCTGAGGGTCCGCGCTCGGGCGACGGAGATCTATTCCGCTTACTGCCCCGCATAGCTGCGGCTATCATTTTACCCATGCTTTTCTGCATCTCTTTTAAAGAGGTGAGTAATACCTCCTCCGTGACCATCTTAGGGTTGGACTGACCCGCGTCAGCTCCAGCCCCAGATCCCGATGGCCCCAAGGCTCCCTGTGGGGAAAGCAGCGGCATAGCTTTGTCCGAGACCTCAGACTCTCTGGGGGAATCCCCACCTCTTGTACCCTTGTTTTTTGATGCCATGGTACAATACCGAGGTACACCTGCTACTTATTGGTACCTGGGACTTATAAATAGTTAAATGCCCAAACACCTGTTTGGGGGATAAAAAATGCTTCCTCTCCCCTAGATGACACTTTTTTTTTTTTTTTCTTTTTTTTTTTTTTTTTCAAAAAAAAATCTTTTTTTTTTCAAATCTAGGAAAGAAAAAACATTCTGTCCCCCTGAGTAGTATTGCAAGAAAAACTATGAGATGGAAAAGAAACAGCCTATTCCTAGGCTTGAAAACAGTCTTTCTGAAGACTGCAATATTCTTTCTGGCCACTGTGTGTCCTCGGCGCCCCGTGCTTGCCGTTCTGGTCTTTCCTCCTCAGTTCCAAAGTATTGAATGAGCTATATGGAACAAACAAGGAAGGGCCGCCCCTTCCTTAAGCCACTGACCCGCCCTTCCCCCCCAGCAATCTCAAACAGGAAATGCCCCTCCCGACAGGGGGGGGGTGGGGTTGGGAGGAAGGGACCTCTCTGCTCCAGCAAACTGCAGCCTGGAACCATGAGGAGGTCAGCGTTTTGCCTGCCTTGCAGGCCGTGAGGAGGAAGACTGAATGGAGCATCGCCTGGAGGCTTGCAGGTAAGCACAGCTCTCTGACACACACATATACTTTTATATCACACAGGCCCCACTCAATGCTTTTCCAACACTACAAGGGAGGTCACATCTTATGGGGAATAATACATATAGAGCCATCCTATCTTTATGATATGTGACTAGTTTGCCAGATGCAGTGCATAACTTTAGGCATGTCCCCTGTGACCCCCCAGAAAAAACCTGCTAAGAACCAAGTTCCGCAAGTTTTCCCCTCACTTACCTGCTCCATGCCGCAGGACTTTGCCAAGCAAGAGGCCCAATCTTCCCCCATCTCGGTGGGGATGTCTAGACCTTCAGGCCCTGGGTTCCTATGAAGGATCCACTGTCCTGGGCCCATATAGCACTCTGGCAACAGAAACATTAGGCACCCAAAGGTTTCTAAGTTCTGGGCCCAGGGTCCAGCTCTCTAAAAAGAAAAGCATTATGGGCTATACCCCAAGGGTTTGGGGTCCGGTTACTGACCACTTTAGCGCTGAGGCTTTTTTGGACAGAACCGGTTAGCTCACCTAATCCCAAGGATGTGGAGGCAAGCTAAACCATGACTAACACCTAAGACACTGGCGGAAAAACTGAGGTACTCCTCCTATGGGAGGGGGTTATATAGGGAGGGGCATTTCCTGTTTGAGATTGCCAGTGTCTACACCTGAAGGTACTCCATATAACCCATATAGTAATGAATGCCGCTCTGTGTCCCGTGATGTACGATAAAGAAAATGTATCAGAAATGTTCCATTGAAGAGACAATATATGCAGGGGAGGACTTAAAGTGGTTGTAAACCCTCAGGTAGAACTTTCACCTACAGGTAAGCCTAGATTAAGGCTTACCTGTAGGTGATTGCAAAATAGGGGGGGGTCAAGTTTAAGACTGTGGTGATATACACAAGTCTGATAATGTATATATTGATATCCATTTCTTTAAAAAAAAATGAAAAACGATTTAATAAAAAAATAAATAATAAAAAAAAACAAGGACAATTACTTACTCTTTCTAGCAGCAATATCTTCTGTTTTTCTTCAGATAACATAGTATCACTAAAAGAAATGGAACATGTTAAAAACCTAGGAAATTCCTTTATGTTTCCAAAAAGGTATGTACAAACAACAATAGTTAGCATTTAGAAACTGCAGCTGTAGATAAAAAGTGCTCTATCACCTAATTGGATCTGTAAAACATTATATACAGTATAATCATATGAGGTCAATAAAATTACAAGAGGCAGAATGTTGGCTCAGTGGTCAACAGTCTGAACCCTTCCTTTCAGATTGCTGTGACTGTGTTTTCTGACTTACCATCAATTCAGGATGGACCACCAATAAATCAGTTCAGGCAGTTGGGAAATAACAACCTAACAAAACAATAAGGATCTTTGTCTTACCCATAAAATTATTTTCTTGGAGTAACTCCTCCTACTACCAGAAATCCCCTTCTTTTTTTTTTACAAGCAATCAGAGGAAAACATCAGGACTGAGGGAAGGGTGTCCTGTGTTGTACTCATAAAAAAAATATATATAAAAAAAAAAGGTGAATCAATATCCCTTTTCCTAATTGTATAGTACAGAACCAGGCTTCCATTAATCAAAATTATGGGACATCTCCAAGGAATGCAACTAAGGGGTTGGCAACACAGCAAACACTTCGAACAGGTCCCTGTAAATGAACCAGGATCCCAACTTAAAAAGCGGCTTGAGGTACTTTAGAGATGAAGATGGCATTAACAAAGGTCTGAACATCCACCTGGTAGAATTTAACAAACATGTGAACAGAGGACTATTGACACTTTCTGCAGCACAGTAACTAAAAACCCATAAAGAGGGAAGAACAGAGAGCTGTAGAAGCCTGACATTGGAATCCATGGATTGTGGGTGCAATTCACTGCAGCCTCCTGTGTAAAAAATAATGAATGCACATATTTTAATTGCAAAAACATGTGAATTTATTATTTTTTGTTAAGGGTGAACTTTGATTTTAACAGGAAATGGAGAAATCCTTTTTTTCAAGGTGCAAAACTTAGTGATAACCTGCCAAATCCACTTAGAATTGGTAAAGGAAGGTATATCAGCTGAAACTGATTCCACTGGGTCACCAGTGCACCCATTGCACAGCCCTTTGGGTCTCTGATCCTTGCTACAAACCTGTCCACAATATTGGTAAAGTGAAATGCCAACAGATCTATGCTCAGTGTCCCCCAATGGAAACCAATGTTCTAGAACACTTCAGGGTGAAGGGACAAGTCAGGGACTGACAACTGAGGAAGGGAGCCTGCCTGCCGATAGTCTACTTGGGAAATGTGGGCTGTAGACAGGGCTGGAACATGCTTTTCAGTCCAAGCCACAATTACATTGCTTCACTGCATGGCTTCTGGTGATGTTTCAATTAGGGTTGTCCCGATACCGATATCAGTATCGGGACCGATACCGAGTATTTGCGGGAGTACTCGTACTCCCGCAAATACCCCCGATGCCAAAATAGAATACCCCCCCCCGTCGTGTGTCGCAAAGCCGCTGCCACGTTAATCACCGCGGCGCGGGGAACATTAAAGTCAGCTTTAGTTTGAATAGCCGCGCATAGACACTCCCCCTTGGACGGATCTGTCCAATCGCGAGCAAGGGGGAGTGTCTCTATACACAGTGCGGCGGGGAAAACAGCTATTCAAACGAAAGCTGACTGTAATGTTCCCCGCGCGGTGATTAACGCGACAGCAGCATTATTTAGGTACGGGGGACATGGCTGCATGTGGGGGGACATGGCTGGATATGTGGGGGGACATGGCTGCATATGTGGGGGACATGGCTGCATATGTGGGGGACATGGCTGCATATGTGGGGGACATGGCTGCATATGTGGGGGACATGGCTGCATATGTGGGGAACATGGCTGCATATATGGGGGACATGGCTGGATATGGGGGGGACATGGCTGCATATGGGGGGGACATGGCTGCATATGGGGGGGACATGGCTGCATATGTTGGGGACAAGGCTGCATATGGGGGGGTACATGGCTGCATATGGGGGGACATGGCTGCATATGTGAGGGACATGGCTGCATATGTTTGGGGACATGGCTGCATATGTGGGGGACATGGTTGCATATGTGGGGGACATGGCTGCATATGTGGGGGACATGGCTGCATATGTTTGGGGACATGGCTGCAAATGTTTGAGGACATGGCTGCATATGTTTGGGGACATGGCTGCATATGTTTGGGGACATGGCTGCATATGTTTGGGGACATGGCTGGATATGTTGGGGACATGGCTGGATATGTTGGGGACATGGCTGCATATGTTTGGGGACATGGCTGCATATGTTTGGGGACATGGCTGCATATGTTTGGGGACATGGCTGCATATGTTGGGGACATGGCTGCATATGTTGGGGACATGTCTGCATATGTTGGGGACATGACTGCATATGTGGGGGACATGGCTGCATATGTGGGGGACATGGCTGCATATGTGGGGGACATGGCTGCATATGTGGGGGACATGGCTGCATATGTGGGGGACATGGCTGCATATGTGGGGGACATGGCTGGATATGGGGGGGACATGGCTGGATATGGGGGGGACATGGCTGGATATGGGGGGGACATGGCTGCATATGTTGGGGACATGGCTGCATATGTTGGGGACATGGCTGCATATGTTGGGGACACATTTAAAAAAAGTATCGGTATTTGGTATCGGCGAGTACATAAAAAAAGTATTGGTACTTGTACTCAGTCCTAAAAAAGTGGTATCGGGACAATCCTAGTTTCAATGATTGCTGTAGGTCACGGCTGTGGTGTTGCCTGACTCGTTGGTCATTCCTAAAGCTTGCTGACCTACTAATAATCGGATGGCCATTAGCTTGAAAATATTGATGGAAAGTCTGCACTCTTTTGACGTCCACGTTGGAATGTTTTTGTGTACTGTATGTGCTGCTTTTACTAGGGGGCCAGATAGATTTTATTCCCTGCTTTGCAGGGACATAAATAAAATCCATCCCTTTCCCCCTGTCAGAACGGAGTTCTTTCTTGTTTACATAAATCGGCTTGTGCTATAATTAATCACAGCAGAAACGGGACGCCGGTGGCACACGCCCTCTGTAGGCGGAAGTGCAGAATCACTTATATATACACGTGATCCTGCATAGTAAATGTGATATAGGACAGTCTGGAAGTGGTTAATACTTTTCCTACCTCCCCTGTAGATTCAATTTGTGCAATCCTGAATTTTTTTTTTTTTTAGCATTAAATGCTCAACTTTTGGGCTAAACATCCAAACCTAACCTGGAACTCCTTAAATTTCATGATTTGAAAAGGTGGAAAATGTGGGGGTGTACTTACTTTTTTTGTGATACAGCTACATTTTTATAAATTTAGATTAGAGGAATGAATACACAATGCCAATTTTGTGTGACATTTCTTTAAGTATATCACATTTTTTTCTGGAATGCAGAAGTGACAGCCATGAATGGAAATGTGCATTTGTTACCAAAGGTTTCACACTCACCCTTTACTTTACAGATAGTTGTGCTAAGTAGAATTTTACAGTCTATAGCTATATGATCCTATGATAAAGATAGTTCTTGGTTTACAGATAAACAGAGAATGCATGGATTTTTTGTTTCACACCGCAGCTGCTATAGTTCTGCTTTGTTGAGTGACTTGGGAAAAAAATCATACTGTGTAAGATGTCATAGGCTCTTTTTTTATTTAATTTTGCCCTCTTTGTGTTTTGCCCAGTAGGTTACTACAGATGCTGAAAGTAAATGGTTTACACACTTAAACAGTTTAGTCAAAAAAACAGATTGCACTTACTGAACAGCTGTCATGCTGGTATCTAAAGTGGGTTCCATTCTATCCTCCTCTACAACAGCAGCATCATAAACAGGTCTATTTATTTCACTAGCAGGGTCAGGTGCATAGGCTCCAGCAGGTTCTGAAGAAAAAACCATATGAGTTGAAGACTTAAGACTCTGAAGCTTGCCAAATTCCTCTTCTAGCTTCTTCTTCTCTTGCAGTAAATGTGCTCGATCTTCAGAGAGAGTTTCGATTAAAGCTAGAAAACAACAAATAAATAACAGATATAAATGTACTAGACACTACTTGAATTATATCAAGGATAAATAACAATAATTTAAAAAATGGTCCCAAGATGAAGTAAAAATGAAGGCAACCGTTACAAACTTAAGCCGGGCCATAGATGGTGCGATTGTCTTTCCTGCAACCACAGACAGTGTTGATGGGGGGATCCCTGTTGCAATCCCTCTCGTGTTCCCCGGTGGGGAGCCATCTGTACCGGGAGAACTCACATTGATTATTCCGAGCAGCTATGGCTGTTGGCAATAATTGCGTGTAAAATTTGACATGCTGGTTGTAACCAGGTTGATCGATGGATTGACTTGGATACAATCATCCTGCCTATAGAAGGTTCAAATATGGGCCGGTCTCCGCTGAACCAGCCAAGAGTCAAACCATCTATGTCCGGCTGGTTGCAGAAAAGAAAATCGCACCATTAATGGTTGGCTTAAACCTTTAATAACAGGATTGAAACAAAAAGAATTGAAAAGTCCTAGGTTATAAAAGGCATGTATGTTGATCTGGACTTTTTACACGTTAACCTTCTTCGTATTAACCACTTGCTTACTGGGCACTTATATCCCTTTCTTGACCAGGCCAATTTCCATCTTTCAGCACTCTCACATTTTGATTGACAATTGCGCCGTCATGCAATCCTTTACCAAAAATACATTTTTATAATTTTTTTCACACAAATAGAGCTTTATATTGGTGGTATTTATTTGCCACTGTTTTTCTTTCATGCTAAACAAAAAAAGATCAAGATTTTTTAAGGATTTTTTTTTTTTCATATTCTGTTAAATTATTTTTGCAAACAGGCAATTTTTCTCCTTCAAGGATGGGCACGGAGAGGTGGCATTGATTGGCAGCACTGTTGGGCACTGATTAGCAGTACTGATGGGCACTGATAGATGGCTGACAGAGTGAAGAAAATAACTTCTGTGATCAGCTGCCATTGGCTGACAGCTATGATTTGCCCTGTACCCTGCTCTGTGATCAGCTGAGTCTGAAGGGCGTTGTGAGAACAGAAGGACATACATGCACTGTAGCCATCTTTCGGCTATAGCGCGGACGTCAAGTGGTTATTTAGAATATGTGAAGTGTTCTAAGGTATACAATAAATATCTCACTTCAACATTTTGCTGCCTCTTTGTACAGTACTGTGCAAAGTTTTAGGCAGGTGTGAAGAAATAATGCAAAGTAAGAATGTTTTCAACAAAATAATTACTTTATCAATTTAAACAATACAGGGTGAGTGAATAGAGGAAAAAAAATCGAAATTAAGTCATTATTTGAATACTCTTTGTCTTCAAAACAGCATCAATTCTTTTAGGTATACTTGCACACAGTTTTAAAGGAAATTAGCAATTGTTATAATTTATTTCTGATTCATTTAAATGTATTCCTATTGGGATTAGGGGAAATTCGGATACATCTGAATTTTCCAATAGCGAAAAACTTGTCAGAGTATCAATTCAGAACGAAACAAACTGCACATGTATAAAAAATACACCTAATGCGTTTTAGGTGCCTTTTCCATTGACCTGAATGGAATGTGCATCTGTGGTGCTCTTTTGAAAAGCGCACCAAAGATGCTGCATGCAGGACTTTTCAAACTGCAGCGCCAACTCAGCGCAGCAATGTGAAAAATCACATAGGATTTAAAAGGGGAATCATTTTGATGCACCTTTGACACGCTGGAAATGTGCCATCTGGTGAAGCATAAGCTCATAGGAGTGAAAGGGCCCTTAGGAAACATACCCTTTTCGTATATAGGTTTTCTGTTTAAAACACAGGCTAGTGTATAAACAATTACATCTAAGTGTCCCATCCCCCAGCCCCATATATTAAAGATTGAATGCGTGTTTAGTCTAGGGAGATGAGGCAGTGAGAAATACTTGCCGTATTCATTGGTCCCATAGCAGCTAGTGATCTTTATTTTCGGTCTGGAATGTGAGCGAACATTTGATGTTATCATGTACAATGTAGAACCAGTAGTTGCAGATTGTCCTGCATTGTACATGGTGACATTGGTGAGGGGGGTGGCCACATGACTGGCGAAGAGTTGGGTTTTCAAATGGAACTGGACGTTAAAAATGGAACAATTGGGGAGGAAGCCTGGGGAACTGAAGAATAAGGCAAGTATCTCTTTCTACTGCATGCCCCTGAAAGAATAATATCCTTTATATACAGGGAAGGGGGGCAACTACATGTAATACATTTGTAAGCAAAGCAGAGATCTCGTTTACCAGAGTTTATTGATCTCAAGAGAAGTGACGTCAACTGATCTAATATTGCAGATGAATTGTATCATTTCACATTCCCAAACACTTATTGTTTTACAGAAAATCCAGAGTCCTTTTTACAGCAAATTTTACAGAAGGCTTACAGTGGGGAAAATAATTATTTGATACCCTGCAGATTTTGTAAGTTTGCCCATTCACAAAGAAATAAAGGGTCTATAATTTTTATCATAGGTGCATGTTAAACGATAGGGACAGAATATCAACCAAATTTCTAGTAAAAACACATAAAACAAATGCTATAAATTAGGTTGCAGTTCAGTGAGTAAAATATATATTTGATCCCCAAAACATGACTTAGTACTTGGTGGAGAAACATCTGTTGACAAGCACAGAGGTAAGACATTTCTTGTAGTTGGGTTACCAGGTTGGCACACATATCAGGAGAGATTTTGGCCCACTTTTGTTTCCAGACTTTCTAAATCCTTAAGGTTTCTTGACTGTCTCCTGGCAACTTCAAGTTTCAGCTCCCCCCATATATTTTCTATAGGATTAACATCTGGAGACTGACTAGGCCACTCTGTAACCCTAATGTGCTTCTTCTTGAGCCACTTCTTTGTTGCATTGGTGGTATGTTTTGGGTCATTGTGATGCTGGAAGACCCATCGACGACCCATCTTTAGAGTTCTGGCTGAGGAAAGAAGGTTCTCATCCAAGATTTTCCAATCCATGGCTCCTCAATGCAACAAAGTCAGCCTGTACTTTTAGCAGAGAAACAGCCCCAAAGCATAATGTTTCCACCTATGTGCTTCACTGTATGGCTGGTGTTGTTAGGGTCATAGTCAGCATTTTTCTTCCTCCAAACACGGCAAGTTAATGCCAAAGAGCTCAATTTTGGTCTCAAGTGACCACAGCTTTTTCTCCCAATCCTTCTATTAATCATTTAGTTGTTCATTGGCATGACTATACATGTGCCTTTTTGAGGAGGGGGACTTGCCATGGTTTTAAAATGATTGCTAAGCTGCAAAGGTGCACTGGTGCATTGCATGGAGGAAAATTTAAGTTTTTTGTACTGATGTTCCAATGCATAGAAACATTTCCAACCGTTCCACATTTTTATTTCAGAAAGACTTATTTTAGGTCTGGACACAGGCACATTTTGAAACTGGTATAGTTATCTCTCTAACTGCTAAAGAGTTACTCAGGTTACACTGACAGCAAAACTCATCTCAGTGATTCACACATTTCTGTTCTGGAGTGGAGCTCACTGCGTCTGTCTCTGTAAGACACGTCTTTATTAATTTTCTAGCACATTATTATTTATCATGCTGAACATTCCACTTATTTTGTTTAACCATAAAAGCTGGTAAATTTAGTACTAAAACAACGTGATGCCTAGCAGGGGTCACACAAGTAAATGTTGTTCACTATGTCTATACGGTCAAGAGACAACCATGAACAGTTCATTAACGGCTAGTTCGCACTGGAAAAAACTGGGACATTCACAGAAAGAGAACTAAAAATAAAGATCAGATGTCCTGAAGACATCTGATTATCTGTTAAAAACTGACCCATGTAAGGCAAATCAAAGAGAAATGCAGAAAACAGATTTGTGCTTTCATTTAATAAAAACAGTTTGCTTGAGGTGATTGTAGCCATATTAGTGCACTTGTCCAGGACAAGCTTTCAGGGAATGTCCCCTTCATCAATGTACAAGCAGTACTTGATTTCAATCTAAAATTTGAAGCTGGGGGGTTGTATTGACTCAAGATTACAAAGTGGGGTGTTTTAGGAGTCAAGGAGGATTTGTATCCAATGTTATCAGTAGAAATTATAGTATATACCAGAATTACTTTTTAAAGTAATTTTGTCAGCATTGGTTCATTCCTATAAAATGGGCCTAATTTTCAAGCTTCGAGTACAATATTCATGATGTTGTGGCCAGCAATATGCATGTAGGGGAGGTTTATAGCAGTAATATTTTCCATGAACAAAATGACCTTTCTGCACTTACATGAAGTGAATCCTGTATGATCTCTCTATAATGCAAACATGAGTACCGTATTTATCGGCGTATACCGCACACTTTTTTCCCCTTAAAATAAGGGGAAAATCGTGGGTGCGCGATATACGCCGATACCCGCTTCCCACGCTCAGTTTGAATGCCTGCGCCGACGTATACCGAGTGCAGTACGAAGCCAAGCCTGGCCGAATGTAGCCGAGTGTACTGCACTCAGTATACGTCGGCGGAGGCGTTCAAAGGAATTGCGGGTCCACATTAGGGGTGCGCGCTATACGCCCGAGCGCGCAATACCCCGATAAATACGGTAAGTTCTGACAATCTGCTCAAAGCATCTGCAATGTATCAGGCTAACAAGTCACTATCGGGGACAAAATAAGAGGCCAAGGGTGGATGTAAATTCTGTGGCAATATTTAAAAAAGGGCCAAGATACATCCCTGGGAATTACAGACCAGTTAGCCTAACATCAATAGTATGCAAGCTCTTGGAGGTGATGATAAAGGACTATATACAACATTTTAGTAATGACAACGGTATCATTAGCAGCAATCAGCATGGATTCATGAAGAATTGTTCTTGCCAAACCAATCTATTAACATTTGTAGACGTTATAACTTTTGCGCAAACCAATCAATTTAGGCTTATTGTGATTTTTTTTACCAAAAATATGTAGAAGAATACATATCGGCCTAAACTGAGAAATAAATGTTTTTTTTAGATTTTTTGGGGGGATATTTATTATAGCAAAACGTTAAAAATATTGCATTTTTTTTCACAATTGCAAAAAATAAAAACCGCAGAGGTGATCAAATACCACCAAAAGAAAGCTCTATTTGTGGGGAAAAAAATTACGTCAATTTTGTTTGGGTGCAACGTCGCAGCCTATTGGAGGCAATGGCACTGTTCCAATTGGTGCGACACCGATTTTGCGGTGACGCACCGATTTGCAAAAGTAGTTCCTGCACTACTTTTTCCGATTTCAGATGTGACTTCAATAGACATCTGGGCATGATGCCACATAGATGACTATCAAGTAGCAGCTAAAAATTGCGCTGACCTTGCTACTTTGAAATCCCGCTATTTCAAGAGAATTTCAAAGTAGCATCAATATGAACCAGGGCTCAAACAGGAAGAGAAAATCTCCTAAGACGATCTGAACTTTCTAAACAGTATATCAATGTGAAGACAGCAGATATTGATGTAAAACTTATGTAGGGAGATTTGGTTCATCCCTGTGTTTCATCTGAGGCCGTTCACTACACTGGGTGTATGAAGGGTTTACATCCATTTTAACATATTTAATATTTTGTTACATTTGATTCCTGGTTTAACCAATACCAATCTTAGTATATAGTTGGTTATGTTTACATTTTATGGCATAATGGTTAAAACTACTTTTTTTTTTTTATTTAGATAATAACTTTATGTATAATATATACATTCTTATTATACTTTATGTTTTTGTAGTTATTGTCTAAGCTGACTTCTCATAGCCAGCTGGTAACGTCATAAAGGAAAGTCATGTCACTGCTATAAACTCATTACAATTGGATTGCTGAATAACACATTGCATAATTTGATTGCAACAGCTTTCCTAATGCTTACAAATGCCAAACACAGTAGTTGCAAATGTATTTTCCCAGCTTAGCCAAAATAAACCAATGTCTTTCCTATAAAACATTTTGCTAAATTATTATTAAATATTAATTATATATTGTGGTACATTTACAGTATTTGTGCTTCTATAATCGGATCAGAACAATCTCTGCCAATAAGTTACATCAATAAGTTCTGTGGAAAATTTACAGTAAACAGTTTTACAATATGTGTCTTTAAAAGAAGTGTGTCATTTTTCTCAAAGGACACTTCAAAAAATGGAAATGAAGTTGAACAACTAACAAATTAGCAAAATTGTGCTAAACATACAATGGTAAGTTGGCCATACAATAATAGATTCCTATATCCATGATATACAGTGTCAATGGATGAATTTCCAGCTGAGGCTTTTGTATCCCGATAGCCAGTAATGGCTGTGAGAATACAGTGGGCGGGGAACCAAGAATTATCAGACAGGCTTTGATTTTTAGATGGAAAGATGGGTGCCGACAGGGCCAACCACTGCATTCATTTTGCACAGGTCATCAAAAGCCAGCCACAATTCAATCAGTGTATGGCCAGCTTTAGAAAAAAGCAGAGTGTACCCGAATGGTGAAAAGGTTTAGATTTCCTCCAATGAGATCCAAGATGGACGCTTTACTTACCTTTATCTCTGTCTTGCTGTAGTGTAACACTCTTCAGTTTCTCACTGAGCTCACTAATTATACTCTCTTTCTTCACTTTCTCTCTTGTCAAAACTGTGTTAAAGTTTGTCTATAGAAGAAAAAAAAAAAAAGAACGAGTTGTAATTAAGATATCCACCCTGAAGGGATCATGCACACTGCATCTCAAATAAGCTGTTCCTACAGGCTTTTGAACTTTTTCTCTGCCTTCAAACTCCCCTCCATGTTAGCCAATGTGTCCATGCACACTATGGGGGTTGATTCACTAAAGGCAAATCAACTTTGCACTACAAGTGCACTTGGAAGTGTAGTCGTTGTAGATCTGAGGCAAAGATCTGGAATGAGGTGAAGCTCTGCTGATTTCTATCTTCCAATCATTTACAGGGAAAACGCTGTTTTTTATTTTCCTTGCACGTCCTCAGATCTACAGCGACTGCATTTCCAAGTGCACTTGTAGTGAAAAGTTGATTTGCCCTACAAGTAAATAAACCCCTACAATACATGTCCCAGGGAATGTGTTTCCAGCACGATGGCATCGCGCTGATTCTCGCGACATGGTGCCGACATCTCACACTCACTGGATTAGAAAAAGCACATTCCAGCGTGCGTGTCATAGAAGCGACGGGGATTCCGACTTGGATTCCCGCCAAATCTAGCCTTGGCGTTTGGTATGAATCATGAGGGGGAACTCCACGCCAAATTTTAAATAAAAAACCGGCATGGAGTTCCCTCTCATGATTCATACCAAATGCCGCGGCTAGAATTGGCGGGAATCCAAGTCGGATCCCCATCGCTTCTATGACGGCTTTTTCCCCATCTCGGCGAGCCGGCTCAGCGCTGGCTCCCGCGACGGGGCTCGTAGGTGGTCAATCTCGCCGAGAAAGGGAGCGAGATTGACACAATATCGCGGTCACATACAGTATGTCTTTTTCAAGAGATTACAGGCATATGCTCTTACAGGCAGAAAAAACCCCCACCAAACTCGCATTTTTGAGAGGAGCTTTCGAGCAGAAAAGACGCCTAACTGCCAAAAAAAAACATGCAAACACATGCGAAAAAGCGTTAAAAAGGATGTAAGGCCTCTTTCACACGTGCGGACCGTATGTCTGCTTTTTCATCCATCCGTTTGCGGATAAAAAAGGGACATACATTGGTCCCTATGAGATTGCCCTCCTCCGCAATGATTCGATTCTGCAGATCGAAGAAAACCCTATTTTCCTTCCGTCTGCAGATCGGATTAACACGGACATGCGGTCCGTGTTCATCCGATCCCCCCATAGGGGAGAGCGGAGATAAGACAGGGCGGTCCCTGCACAGTGTGCGGGGACCACCCTGTCATCCCACGGCTCAGCAGGGATCAACGGAGCGATCCCCGCTGAGCATACGGAGGCAGATCATTACTGATCCGCTCCGTGTGAAAGGGGCCTTTGAGCTTGAAAATGCAAAAAAAAGGAAAAATTAGCCGAGGGGAAGGTTTGTGGAAAAAAAAAAACAAAAAAAAAAAAAACACTTAAGCCCTGTACACACGATCGGATATCTGATGGAATCTGATCCAAACGATTTTTTCGTTGGATATCCGATGAAGCTGACTTTCATCAGCCTTACCTACACACCATCAGTCAAAAATCTGACCGTGCCAAAACGCAGCGACATACAACACTACGACGAACCGAAACAAATTAAGTTCAATGCTTCTGAGCATGCGTCAACTTGATTCTGAGCATGCGTGGATTTATGTCCGATGGAGTTCCACACAGAGGATCGGATTTGTCTATCGTTTTTTTTTATCCATAGGAAAATTTTAAAACATGTTCTATCTTTTTTCATTGATGGAAAAAAAACGATGGGGCCCACACACGATCGGTTTGTCCGATGAAAACAGTCCATTGGTCTGTTTTCATCGGACAAACCGATCGTGTGTACATGGCTTTATGCTCAAAAGAGCTCAATAAAGATGCTCAAAAGAGCACAAAAAAGCACAAGCTTCTTAGCTTTTAGGCATAGAATTGAAAGCTCAAATGCCTGTAAAGACAGGTTTTTTTTGAGCTGCAGTGTGCATAAGCCCTTAAAGTTTCCCAGATTACTTTTTTAAATCTCAAAATTTTTATTGATGTTTATCAAGTAAATGATACTGTGAATCACAAATAAACAGGTTAAACCTATGCAATAAAAAAAACAAAAAACAAACAAAACTAAATTATTCTGATCTGTTAACAGACAAAAAGTGAAGCAAACTACACTGATCATGTTGCTAATCGCTTTGTAACTCATCTTTCATGCCTGCATGATTTAGACTAGATTTATCCAGTTTAACTTTTTCGTTTAACAAACATAAAACTGTCAGAATTTGTGAACTGATAGTTGAACTAGACAGAGGATGTATATTTATGTATGTTATCCAGGAACATGACATTTTTATAGTGGCTTTGGAGGTCAGTAGTAACACAACAAAAAATTGTAGTTTATAGCTGTCACAATCAGTTTTAAATAAATAACTGTCTTTATGGCTATAGTGATACCTGCTGCTCTGCAATTAAGGATATCCTGAGACTCTGCAGCTCTTCAGTCTTTTTTCTTTCCTGCAAGTCAAGATGCTCAGCAAATAACTGTTTTCCATGCTGAAGCGTTTCCTGAAGCTCAGAGATCAAACTGTGTGTGTCTACAGAAGGACTTAAAAGGAAGAAGAGAGAAAATTGTTAACACACACACACATAAACCTTTAGACAAAGCCGATTATAATAAATATTCATACAAGCAGCACTTTGATCCACAAATAAAAAAACAAAAAACAAATATAAAAAACACCAATTTAAAGCATCATAGTCATCATGTGCAGCAATCATGATTTAATGTGCGTTTAAACATAAGTGCTAAAATCTCAAATAACTAAAAAGACTATAATCTAAATTCCAACTACTGCACAAACAGTAACTACACATTAAACCGACACCACTTAAACGGGCATAAACCCCAGGTAGCGCCGCTTACTATGTAGAACGCTTAAGGTCTGTCCATTACATGCTATGTGGTCCCAGACATTTGTAAAGCACACGTCTGTGCTTGATAAAGTCTGCAGCCCCTTATCCCGGAGTACTTTAGGTCCTCCAGTTGGATGTAATATTCAGAAGTAGCCTGTATGAAATAGTTATATTTTTCAATTATTTAAAGTAATATATATATGGAGGGAACTCCATTTTGAGGCCTACATAAGCTTAGGGAGGTCCTGAGGCTGTCCTGCCCGGTGTGGAGGAATCCATACCAAGGTGTGAAGATCTAAGGCAGGCCCCACCCTAGATAACCAGGATGAAGGCTGGTCTCTCAGAAGGGCCTGGTGACTCGCTTGGAGGACTTATTGGAATCTGAAAACTCGCTAACAGTGTTGCTGGCAGTGCTGTGGAGTCGGAGGAGATTTTGGGTACCTGGAGTCGGATTCGGCAAACAATGCACGGACTCCGACTCCTACTAAATTTAGATTGGAATTAAAAAAGCAAGTTTAAATGTCCCAATTCACAAAAAGTTATAATTAATGACTTCTCTACTATAAGACTAAAGACCAATGCATGCAGTGCCTCACATAACCGCAAAACAAACACGTTAAGTGACCGTGAAGAAGCATGCTTTTCATGTGCTTCACTATATGGCACGCAAAGCACAATTAGGAGCGGCAATACTTATACTTTCCATAGTGTTGTGTTCTGCTGTTACAGGGAACGCAGCCTCTCACTGATAAAGGATTAAGTAAATATGTTTTTTGAAGAAGGACTAGAGACACTTGTATAAGTGAAGGGAATGGAGGGTCAATAGTTCAAGACTGAAGCTGTAAACCATTGGAAAAACTGCTGTTATTCAGCTAAGGCTATAAAAACTCCTGTGGTAATGACATGTATGTTTCCTTTCTTTCCTTTAAGGAATGTATAAAATATATTTGCATATTAATACAGAGAAGTCGGAAGAACAAAAAACTGAGGAGTCAGAGTCAGAACATTTATCTACCGACTCCACAGCCCTGGTTGCTGGTACCTCATTTTTAGTTTGGCATTAAAAACTTTGAAACCGCTTTCTCAAACTATGGGGCTCGCCATCCAACTCCGGGGTCAGTGGACACCTCCGTCAATTAACATTTGCCTGGACAACGGGTCCAACCTTACCCTCACCTCATAGGTATCTCAACTATTGAAACCCCCCTCTACGATTACCCTGTTCTCTATCTCACCGTCCTAGTGTCATTATGCGACATAATTGGTGCAACCCCGTCCCCCTTCCTGCCTCCCCCTCCTCTCTTCCGCAGTTCCTCCCTGTTTTTTGTTTCTAGGGATCCCCCCACAGATGATCCATCCAGTTATCCCTGCATGAGTGTTCCTTTACTCATATGTTGTGGTTCATTATTGACATTGTTATGTAATCTACCTTTGCGCACAATACCTAGGCTACATGGTTTTTGATTTATGTCTACTATTTAATTAAAAAAAAATGTACTGCCATATCCTGTAATGTAATTCTTCTCAATAAAATCTGTAAAAAAAAAATAAAGATAAAAAATAAACTCTGGGGGGGCATGGTTTGGACATGGCTGAGTGAGGACGTGTGCCTGAGGAGCTCCCGGTCCGACCCGTCCTTTCCCAGCTAAACTACAAGAATTTCTGCTTGCTTTACCCGGCATGTACTCTGCTGGAAAGCGGAGGGGAAAAACACAGCAGCGGATCCCCCCTAAGCCAAGCAGGAGCAGAGATATTCAGAAATATCTCACTGGCACCAGCGGGTCCTCCCCGGCCCTCAAGATGGCTGACACCAGCGGGACTGAACCTCGTGGCACGCAATCTCCACAGTCCTCATCAGGAACAACACAGCAGGCGGCTATATCGAACCTGCAAATGGACCTTTCCCACCCGGCAGCCTTCCGACAGGACTTACAGGACCTGTCGAAACCCCCCCTCCTCGCCACTGAGGGCTGATGCAGAACTTAGGGCGCTGTTACAGGCCTTACCGACGAGATCTGACATAGAGGCGATAGTCAGCAGGTTGGAGGCAACTCATCGCAAAGAAATAGCTGTAGTGCGACAGGAGGTCCGAGTGCTGTCTGACCGGCTTGGCTCGGGGGAATCGACTGTGGCCACCCTCGAGAGTCGGATGGCGGCGGTGGAAGCAGTACAGGCTAGCCAAGCAGACATCGCCCGTGCCCAGCAACTCCAGCTAGAAGAGATGGAAGACCGCAGCAGACGCAATAATCTGCGCCTGAGGGGCCTGCCAGAGGCCACGGGTACAGAGGATTTGGCAGTGTCCACCCTAGCAATATTTAGGACATTAACGGGTGAACATTTTCCACCTACCTTATTGTTCAACCGGATCCATAGGGCCCTGGGCCCGCGCTCGGCAGACTTGGAGAAGCCACGTGATGTTATATGTCGGATCCACAATTATGCTCATAAAGAACTGATACTCCGGACAGCCTGGGAGAAAGGAGATGTGGAATTCGACGGGGCAATGCTCCGCATTATGCCTGACCTGTCCCGAGCCACGCTGCAATGGCGAGCACTATTAAAACCTGTGCTGGAGGCTGCCAGACATGCGGGACTCACATACAGATGGGGATTCCCCATCTCCATCACCTTTAAGAGGGCTCAGCGTGCCTACACCCTTCGGTCTCTGGCTGATTTTCCTGCCCTGTTTGAATTTATGGGCATTGAACCCGTCGAGGTACCGGATTGGCTTCAACTGCTCCCGCGCTACACTACGCCCAGGATCGGCCGGTGTGAGAAGGGGCAGATCTCCTAGACCACAGAGGAATCAGCGCAGACCCCGTCACAACTCTGCAGAGGCACCGCAGGAGGATTAGCGAGGTGGTGAGGTGAGCCAGTCCCGTCCTTGCGCTGCACACCCTACCTGAGATCACCGTTACTCTGCCTCCGTTTATTGTTTATTTTTTTTATCATCTCCCCTTTTTTTTGTTTGCCCGGCTCTCCCCCTATCCGTTTTTGTTTCTCTCTGACGCCCCCCCCCCCCCCCGTCTGGCGGCTCCCTGCTTGGATCCCCTGGCGTCTTCTGGAATGAGAGAGGTGAATGGATGTCTCTCTTTTTTTTCTCTCTCTCCCCCGCCACTCCACGTGGTCCCTGTCAGACCTGTTCGGATCTGACCTGCTATGTGCTCTGACCCGGCTGTCCCACACTCCCGAGGACTATGGGGGAGGGGAGCTGCTCAACACCTGCCGCTGCGGGGAACTGTTCGGTGTACTGCACTGGTTTTTGTCCCCCCCCCCCGTTGCTGCTTCTGCTGCGTTCGGATGGGGGGAGTGTTGCTATCGCACCTGGGGTGGGGGATAGGCTGGCATTTCTGCGTCTGTGGAGGACTCATCAAGCCACGGACCTGGAACACTTACTGCGGTGTCCTGCGATGATCTGTCGGGGGATGCCCTGAAGGGGACAGGCGGGTCAGGCTTAACTATTCTTATATGTAACGTACAACGTAACGTACATATTCTTATATGTAATGTAAGGGTTTACTGATTTATGCTTGGTGCCGGCTGTGGGGGGTGATCTCGCCAACCGTTGGGCCATCGGTCTGGGGGGGGGGGTACCATGTTTGGTGCTGGGTCCCACCGGATGGTGGGGCCCCGCCACTTTTCGCGGGGGGGATCGACCCAGAGGGCAGACATGGTGGGGGCTCCTTTTGAGCTTCCCGGGACATGGGTTTGCTGTGGGGGACCTATTGGGGCATGCCCATTGCAACTGCGGTGGGATATATATGTTTGGTTGATTCATTTTCATGTGTTCTTCCCTGTTTAAATGTTATGGGTAGAACGTTTGGCATGACAAAATTAATGAAGCTTTCCCTGTGTTTTCACTGCCATCTCCTTCCCTCTAATTAGAACCCCCAAACATTATATATATATTTTATTCTAACACCGTTGCAATACTTTCTGTCACACTGTATTTGTGCAGCGGTCTTGCAAGCGCACTTTTTGGGGATAAAATACACTTTTTTTTATTAAAAAATAAGACAACAGTAAAGTTAGCCCATTTTTTTTTTTTTGATACCCAACATGTCACGCTTCAAAATTGCGTCCGCTCGTGGAATGGCGACAAACTTTTACCCTTTAAAATCTCCATAGGCGAAATTTCAAAAATTCTACAGGTTGCATGTTTTGAGTTACAGAGGAGGTCTAGGGCTAGAAATATTTCTCTCGCTCTACCAATCGCGGCGATACCTTGCATGTGTGGTTTGAACACTGCTTTCATATTCCGACGCTACTCAGGTATGCGTTCGCTTCTGCGTGCGAGCTCGGCGGGGCGGGGTGCGTATCTGGCTCCTAACTTTTTTAGCTGGCTCCTAGATTCCAAGCAAATTTGTCAAACCCTGGTTTAAAGAGATTATTTTAGAACTGAAGATTACTTAAACCTCAAGAGATATATTTTCTGAAGGCAGACACGCTGGAGAATAAATTGGTTGTAGTTTTATAACCAGATTCAGGAAACTTACGACGGGCGTATGAGTAGATACGCCGTCGTAACTCCGAATCCGCGCCGTCGTAACATTAAGCGTATGCTCAAACTGAGATACACTTAAATATTGCTAAGATATGACCGGCGTAAGTCTCCTACGCAGTCGTATTTTAGCTGCCTATTTCCGCCGGCCGCTAGGGGCGTGTACGCTGATTTACGCCTAGAATGCGTAAACCAGCTAGATACGCCTATTCACGAACGTACGCTTGCCCGTCGCAGTTAAGATACGCCGTTTACGCAAGGCGTTTTCAGGCCTAAAGTTATTCCACCAAAAAGATGGCGCAGCCAATGTTACGTATGGACGTCGTACCCGCGTCGAATTTAAAAAAATTTACGTCGTTTGCGTAAGTCGTCCGTGAATGGGGCAATTTACGTTCACGTCGAAACCAATAAGTCTTTGCGGCGTAATTTGGAGCATGCGCACTGGGATATGTCCACGGACGGCGCATGCGCCGTTCGTGAAAAACGCCAATCACGTCAGGTCACGATTCATTAGCATAAAACACGCCCACCTCTTCACAATTTGAATTAGGCACGCTTAGGCCGGCACATTTACGCTACGCCGCCGTAACTTAGGACGCAAGTGCTTTGTAAATACAGCACTTGCCTCTCTAACTTACGGCGGCGTAGCGTATATGCGATACGCTACGCCTGCCTAACGTTAGGCTCAACTACCTGAATCCAGCTATAAATCTTTAGGTCACATGTTATTTGAGCAGCAGTTTATTAACAAATGTTTAGTAAGAATACACTAAAGTACATTTTAAACCACACAAACAATATATTACCCAATTTGAATAAATTATAAAACAGGAGGTATCTATGAGTACATAGATAGCCAACATTTCAAGCTTTAAAAATGTGCATGCCCAGAAAAAAAGGTTGCATAAACAAAATTGCACAGAAAGACCAGAAAAATGGAACTTGGGTACTCTTTATTTTCACTTTAACCACTTCCATACAGGGCACTTACGTACCTTCCCGCCCAAGCCAATTTTCAGCTTTCAGCACTGTCGCAATTTGAATGGCAATTGCGCGGTCATGCTACACTGTACCCAAACAAAATTGGCGTCCTTTTTTTACCCACAAATAGAGCTTTCTTTTGGTGGTATTTGTTCACCTCTGCGGTTTTTTTTTTGCGCAACAACTAAAAAAAGACCGAAAATTTTGAAAAAAATTACGTTTTTATTTTTTTCTGTAATTTTTTTTCTAAATAAGTACGTTTTCTCTTTCAATTACGGGCACTGATATGGTGGCACTGATGGGCACAGATGAGATGGCACTGATGGACATCGACAAGGTAGTACTGACGGGCACAGATGAGGTGGCACTGATTGGCGGCGCTGGTATGCGGCACTGAAGGGCGCACATAGGCGGCACTCATGGGCACACATAGGCGGCACTGATGGGCACTCATGGGCGGCACTGATGGGCACTCATGGGCAGCACTGATGGGCACTCATGGGCGGCACAGATGGGCACTCATGGGCGGCACAGATGGGCACTCATGGGCGGCACAGATGGGCACTCATGGGCGGCACAGATGGGCACTGTGGGGTGGCACTGATGGGCACTGTGGGGTGGCACTGATGGACACTGTGGGGTGGCACTGATGGACACTGTGGGGTGGCACTGATGGACACTGTGGGGTGGCACTGATGGACACTGTGGGGCGGCACTGATTTACTTGTTGCCAGTCAGTGCCCATTTGTGGGCACTGATTGGCATCTTTTTTTTTTCCCCATTTTTTTTTTTTCAGACTTTTATTTTGGACTTTTTTTTTCCCCATTTTTTTTTGTTTTGCCCTTCCCTGGTGGGCATCCCTGGTGGTCCATGTGGCAATCCGAGGGGGGGCTGCGCTGATAAACAATCAGCGCGAACCCCCCCTGTCAGGAGAGCCGCCGATCGGCTCTCCTCTACTCGCGTCTGTCAGACGCGAGTGAGGAAGAGCCATCGACGGCTCTTCCTGTTTACATCGTGATCAGCCGTGGTTGGACACGGCTGATCACGTGGTAAAGAGTCTCCGTGAGAGACTCTTTACCGAGATCGGTGTTGCGGGGTGTCAGACTGATCGCCGCGATGCGCGCCCCCGGGGGCGCGCAGCGGCTCAGAATCCTGAGGAAGTCATATGACGTCCAGTCAGGATTCTACAACCACTTTGCCGACGTCAATCTGTCATTGGCGGGCGGCAAGTGGTTAAAAACCCCTACAGGTCATCAGTTCAGAGCCAACAATTAACCACTTAAGACCCGGACCAAAATGCAGGTAAAAGACCCGGCCAGTTTTTGCGATTTGGCACTGCGTCGCTTTAACTGACAATTGCGCGGTCGTGCGACATGGCTCCCAAACAAAATTGGCGTTCTTTTTTTTCCACAAATAGAGCTTTCTTTTGGTGGTATTTGATCACATCTGCATTTTTTTTTTTTTTTGCAATATAAACAAAAAATGTTGCTATAATAAATATCCCCCAAATATATATATATATATATATATAAAAAAAAAAATTTCCTCATTTTAAGCCGATACGTATTCTTCTACCTATTTTTGGTAAAAAAAAAACACAATAAGCGTTTATCGATTGGTTTGCGCAAAATTTATAGTGTTTACAAAATAGGGGATAGTTTTATTGCATTTTTATTAAAAAAATATGTTTTACTACTAATGGCGGCGATCAGCGATTTATTTTGTGACCGCGACATTATGGCGGACACATCGGACAATTTTGACACATTTTTGGGACAATTGTAATTTTCACAGCAAAAAATGCTATAAAAATGCATTGTTTACTGTGAAAATGACAATTGCAGTTTGGGAGTCAACCTCTAGGGGGCGCTAAATGGGTTAAGTGTGACCTCATATGTGTTTCTAACTGTAGGGGGGCGGGGCTGGACGTGTGACATCATTGATCGTGTTTCCCTATATCAGGGAACACACGATCAATGACAGCGCCACAGTGAAGAACGGGGAAGCTGTGTTTACACACATCTCTCCTCGTTCTTCAGCTCTGTGGACCGATCGCGGGACTCCAGCGGCCACGGAGCTTCGGACCGGGTCGCGTGCCCGCGACCCACGGCTGGGCACTTAAAGGGGACGTACAGGTATGTGCTTGTGCCCAGCCGTGCCATTCTGCCGACGTATATGTGCAGGAGGCTGTTCCTTAAGTGGTTAATAGTTGCCCTAGAATTATTACTCTCATTTTGGCATGCACAGTAATATGTAGCATGTGTAGTGCGAGTGATGTTTTCGTAAGCGGAGGCCCACCCAACGTGTGTATTTACGTTTGTATGTGCATGTAGGTTAGGGTGTGGCAGGCTCAACTATTTTTTAGGGGGGGGGGGGAGGGTTAGGTGCTTGGATATAACTTTATTTTATGACACTTTTTTTCACTAAAACTTTATATCACATAAGGAAACAAAAAGTTACCTATGTGATATAATGTTGTTGTGACAGGTTCTCTTTAATGAGACATCAGAGATCTATTAGAACCCAGTAGTCCCACCTGCCCTCCACTGAAGCTAACAGAGTGCAGACAGTGCTCTGTTAGATTCTTCTCTGACCACAGTGGCTAGAGAAAGTGACACCTGAAGCTGAAAGTGATGTTTCTAGGTTCTTTGCAGTTAGAGAAGATCCGCGAAAAGACGTTCACTGGTCTCCTTCCTCTCTACCTGCTGACATCCAACAGCAGGTGAGACATCGGTGTCTGGAAAGCATGGGGGGGGCATATTTCTAGGGGTAACAAAAAGTCAACAGCCACCTTATGAAATATACACAAACTCTGTACAAAACCCCCTGCTGCCACTGATGCAAGCTTTACATCAGTTGCAGTAAAAGGGTTGAGGACAATTACAAAATTAACCCCACAGCCTTGTAATCCACTACAGAAATTAATGAATGCTTCATTACATTAGCTTTGGCAAAAAGAAAAAAAACTCTGAAAAGAGCCTTTCACAACAACAAAACAGTGATGAAAGCTATTAGTTTGTGTTCAGCAAACGTAATAAGTCAGTGCTGAAAGTTATTAGTGTTATTTGTGTTCAGTGGACAGAAAGATATTTTGCCTAAATGACTCAACATAGCTTTGCCGACCATTATCATTTCTTCTGCTTCTCAAAGTCAACTTATGATATTCATGTCAAAGGAAAGCCTGGCCTTTGTCAAGTGTCTACAAAAAAACTGATCCTGCTTCAGAAAGAAATAGCTGCATATATACATTAGCCAAAAAATGCCTAACTAACATAACCTCAAATAATTGCTAAAATATGCTGTTGGTACCATCTGAACAACACATTTATGCCAATAATCTGCAGCTTTGTTCATCAAACAGACAATTCATCAAGTATTGCATCCAAAAACGTTAGACATGTATAGCCAAAATTGATTGAAAAAATGTTTCTTGTTCATAGTGCAAATCTATATCAAGGAAAAACAATTTTTTTTTTGTATTGTAGTCATATTGGTCAGGTAAACGCACTTTGATAACTTTGCTGCCATTGTACAATGTGCTGAGTGTTTAGTGTGTTCTTGTGCCAATAAGGAGGGTTGGGCTCCCTCCAAGTCATCTGCCCTTCATCTATCCATCAGCATACATGTGCTGCCACTGTGGAGACTCTTTAAAGCGGAGTTCCCCCTTACATGGGGGGAGTGGGGGCTTCAGTAGGAGTGGGACTTCCTGTCCCACTTCCTCCTTCCGCCCAGGGACCGTTTGGGCGATACGTCATATCGTCAATGTCGGTCCCTGCCTGTAGGCGATCGCCTAGGATACGTGACAGGTCCCAGGCGATCGCCTGTCCACTCAGGGAGGACTGCGCTGTTCGAGCATGCGCAGTGTGTACCCGGCCGTGAAGCCGAAAGCTGTTACGGCCGGGTGTCCACAGTTGCAATGGAGGCGCCGGCGAAGAAGGGGGGGAGAGGAGCGAAGCTCCAGGTGGCGCGGCGCTGGACAATGGAACAGGTAAGTAATGTTTATTAAAAGCCAGCAGCTACACTTTTTGTAGCTGCTGACTTTTAATAAACATAAAAATAGGGCTGGAACTACCCTTTAAATTTAGATTTAGGGTCTGCAGGATACAAGGAGCCTTGAAATGGCCTACAGCTTACGCATGTATTTGCAAATGTGTGCAACTAAACCCCTGTTTTTAACTCATACTGTTAGACAGGTTTGGTTGGTTGTTAAGTTGAGCACGGAAATGATTTGGTTTTATTTGACATGTGTTTGCCCTTCCAGTGCTCCTTGCTGTGAAGACCAGTTATAGGTAGGGGCAGTGACCTTTTTTTTTGCACTTTGCACTAAAAAGTGAACTCCTCCATGTTGTTACAAGTAGATACCTTTTGCAGGAGTCCAGCTACTCTCTTCCCAGTCCTCTTCAAAGAGTAGAAGACACAGCCTTAAAGTGGTTTTAAAGGCACAAGGCGTTTCACCTTTTGTATGCAGCAGCCCCCCCCCCCCCAATACTTACATGAGCCCCTTCTCGATCCAGCATCGTCCACGAGAGCCTTGCCTCTCCAGGAATTCACACTCCTTTTTGACTTTTGGCAGCTGTTGTCAACTACAGTGAGCCAATCAGGAGATGGGGGGGCGGGGCCAAGTCACGGCTCAATGTGTGAATTGACACGCAGAGCCGCAGGTTAGGAGTGTGCCTGCTTGGGTGCCCACAGAGCAAGCCACTTGCTGTGGGGGCACCCGGTAGCAGGGAGTGGCCAGGAGTGCCGGCATGTGACCCGAGAAGAGGATCTGGGCTGCTCTGTGCAAAACCACTGCAGAGAGTAGTATAAGATGTTTGTTCTTTTTTTTTTTTAAAAGAAAAACAAGGATTTAATGTCACTTTAACTATCTGCAGCATCACTGCTGGTCAAACCAGTCTTGTTTTTTGTCCTGGAAACAGAAAACAGAAAATTCTGCGCTATCAATAGTAAGCAGCTCACACTACCAATGAACAATGGTGGAATACAAAACAAACATAAAAAGTGTAGCGCATAAAATTAATAGATCACCCAATTAAAGGATGAATGAACAGAGCATCAAACAAATAGTGAAAAAATTATGATGACAATATATCAACCAAAAAAGTGATGTATATGTATAGACACTGGATGGTGTATATATAAAATCTAAAAAAATGTATGTGAAAACAAAGTCCAATGTGATAAAAATTGGTGCGAATAGTCCCAATGCCTCGGAATGAAGTGCAGTAAAGAAATCCACCACCGATCATTTACAGGAAGGCTGTAGAATACTGTATATATATATATATATATATATATATATATATATATATATATATATATATAGGAGAAGAAGAGAAAGGCACATAGCGTAATACTGAAAGGTCCAATGTTTAATGTAGGTAAAAACACTTACATTATAAAAGGTGATCAACGCTTTCACATGTACAAAGTGGCAGCGGTGGAGTCCCCGACACGTTTCACATCAAATAGTGCATCATCTGGGGTGCGAAATGTGTCATGGACTCCACCGCTGCCACTTTGTACATTTGAAAGCGCTGATCATCTTTTATAATGTAAGTGTTTTTACCTACATTAAACATTGTTACCTTTTAGTATTACGCTATGTGCATTTCTCTTCTTCTCCTACATCTCTACATATTGGTTAAAATTTTGGCCCACATTGGGTACCTCTGGAAGCGACATTTTTTCCTGATTCGATCCCTGGGTTCCTCTCCGATTAACGTGCGAGACGTCTCCGTGAGAATTGCAGCCGATGATCCAGGCCTGAGAGTGGTTTATACCCTGCTTTACTGACCCTCTGGACATATGTCCATTAGGGTACAGTATCTCTGGTAAGCCTTCCTTTCAATGATCGGTGGAGGATTTCTTTACTGCACTTCATTCCGAGGCATTGGGACTATTATCACCAATTTTCATCACATTGGGCTTTTATTTTCACATACATTTATATAGATTTTATGAGTGAGTGAGTGAAAAACGTATATAGCGCAGCACATGCGAACTGAATCACCTGTGCGATTATATATACACCATCCAGTGTCTATACATATACATCACTTTTTTGGTTGATATATTGTCATCATAATTTTTTCACTATTTGTTTGATGCATGGTTTATTCATCCTTTCATTGGGTGATCTATTAATTTTATGCGCTACACTTTTTATGTTTGTTTAGTTTTTTGTCCTCTTACACCTATCTATAGATATATATAAAAAAACTGATTAGACTCTCTCAGAAAGTATTTTAAAAATAAAATAAAATATGTGCGGGTAACCAGCTTCTACAAAAGTAGATCAGCAATGGCAGCTTTTGTATCCTCATGACAGGTTTCCTATTTGTGTTGCCAATGTTCTTACAGCTGGGAATGAACATAGCCCCTGATTAGCCATCTAAGCGATAACATTAGCTCATAAATGTATTTCCCAAGTCACAGTAATGATTATACTACTGGAGGACAAAGCTAATGTAATATGATGGCTGCTATACCTCTGAAAACCGAAAACTCCACTCGTGTTTGTTTATTTGTTTTTTCATTCACAAATCTAAGGCAGCCAGCTCTCTATTAATACAAAAGGTATAAAAGATTGCATCCTACCTCTTGCCTAATTGCTGTTGAAGAAGCAGTACTTTGTCAGAGAGTTCTTTTTCAACATTCTGCATATGCAACTCAAAGTCCTTAACACTGAGCTGCACTGAATCTTCCTTTTCGCATGTAAACTTCTGTGTCAAGGTTTCCTTTTCAAGCCTCTGTGCAGATAGCAGCTGCTCTCGATCTTCTTCAACTTTTTGTATTGATGCTTCATGCATTTCTTTCTGTTGTCTTAAAGCCTTTTCATGCTGCTCAGTTTGCTTTTCAAGTACTTTTAAAGTGTCTTCTAATTTAGTCTGTAAGACATTTAGTTCTTCCTGAAGCCTGCTTTCTCTTTCTAGTGCTTGCTGATGGCCACTGGTCAAATTATTGATATCTCTTTGTAATGATTTGGTTTGCGCTTCATGAATATTCAGCATCTGTGAAATACATTGTTCTTTCTCCATTGTCAATAACATTTTGAGCTCTTCCAGTCCAAGCTCATGTTCACCTTTCAGATTTTTTAACACATTATTTAGATGAAAAACCTCCTTCTTTAGTGCTTCTGTTTGCTCACTGACCTGATAATTCAAGGTGTCTTGCTGCTGTGCTTTATTTTCTTCCATATTAACTTTTATTTCATCAATTTCCCCTTCTTTAAGCGCCAATTCCACTTCTAATTTACATCTAATATCAGAAAGTTCTGAAATTCTAAGGTTTAGTTCCTGAAGCTGAGAATCTTTATCCTTTGCAATGGCTGCACAAGATTCCTGCAACTGGTCCAATTTTTGTTTATTTTCTAACTGCAGTTTTTCTATGCAGCATTTATATTCTACTTTTACATCTTCAAGTTCCTGTGCATGCCTGAGCTCTAAATGATCTTCTAATTCTTTGAGGTGTGTTTGCTCTAAAATTTTAAACTCCTCCTTGAGAAGTCTGAGTTTTTCCTCATTCTCTGTATAAAGTTTATTTAAGTCCTCTAAGGTTGTTTCCCGGGTCTCTTTGAGCTTCTGCATTTCATAAGTTTGTTCCCTCATAGCACTTTCCACATGGATCATTTTCTGATCTCTTTCATTTTGTAAGTGCAGAAATGTTTCATTTTCACTTCTGACAGCAGCAACTTCCATTTGTTTAGTTTGCAAATCTTCCTTTAGTCCCGTAATATTACTTTTCAACTGTTTTATGACTTCTTCGTTTACATTAAGGTCTTCCTTTGACAGCTGTAGTCGCTTTTCATAAGATTTTTGTAGAAGCTGTAATTCTTCAAAATGTTTCTCTTTCAATGTAGTTTCAAGAGAAACATTAACATGTTGAATCATTTTTAGGATCTCCGCAGAAACGGATTTAATAGCACTGGCAAATTCACTCTGCTCCCTTTGTACAAGTATCTTTAATTGGCAAAGCTCTTTTCTAAAATTTCGTAAATTGGCTTGCGATTCTTGAGCAACAACTTTGCATCTGTTCACACAAGCTTTCAAAGATATGTTTTCGGCACTGTTATCTTTACTACCTTTTGTGTCCTGCATACGCCTGCTGTCAATTGCATTTATGACCGATGAATATAGGGACTCCACCATCATTTCTGGACTTTGTGTATCACTAATGTTAGGGGACACAGGATTTTCCTCTATAACAAATTCATTGACAGCAGACATAAAGTCAGATTCAGGACTATCTGCTAATGAGTCCAAATCCAAGGAACCCTGTTTAAGCGACTGCTCGATATGTGGATGAGGAATTGTCTCAAAATCAAAGGTATGAGAGTCGATACTATCTGGAGACAACTCTTCTAGGGGTGCTGGGATGGAGACAGAAGGACAAATGGGACCCTGAAGACTAAGTGATGGAGATTTGGATGAGGTAGTAGTTGTAGCTTCAGTTGCACTTTCAATCCTTGGTGTAGTTGCAGATTGTGGTGAAACTTGACCATTAGACACCTGAAAATAAAGTCAAGAAAATTAGTTAAAAAATTGAATCAGTTTAAATTGTGGTGATTATCAATAATTTTCAAAATGATAACTACATCTTACCGTTAAACCTGGCATTGCAAAATATAGCACTAAGTGAAATATAGAATAACAATCTTTGGACTACAAAAAATACAGTAATAATTCTAATAAAGGATATTTCATACCTGCAGCATTTTGCTACGTCTTTGGTGGGAGTCTCGATAAAAATACAACTGACATAAGGATAAACATATCCCCCAATAACAATATTAATCTTACTATTCCCCTACTTGAAGATCACATTCCACAGTTGTGGGGGAAAATTCTTTTGAGGTGTATATGCACATTTGCCTATTTCTTAGATGGGTCAACTTTATCAAATCAAAGAAATTTCCTGTACTTAGCCACAATTGATATTCGAAGACCTTTTTTGAGGCTATAGCCCAGGATATTCATAGTAGTGAATGAGACCAACGGAAATCAAGCCTACACAACCTCATAAGAGGTGAAAGAAAAGCTCTAGAATAAGGACCATGATTGTATTATTAAGCCTAGTGACAAGGGTGGGAATGTGGTGTTGTAAAAGGATTATTTGAAAGAAGTATACAGACAACTAAGCGTCGGTTCATGTTACCGAACCCCTTTTTCACCCTTGTCACGAAAATCAATGGGAAGCTACAGTATATAGTGCTTTTGAGGTTTGCCTACTTTCTAAAAAAGAATAGGAACATCTGCAGGTAGGTGAATATAATATTTCCAGGTTTTATGAGATTCCCAAAATACACAAAAAATAACACCCCACCCCCATGGAGACCTATTGTCTCCAGGGTGGGTAGTCCCCTTAAAAGAAAAGGAAAACATGTTCACATAAGGATTAAATATTTGGTATCTGAGCTTCCTTCATTTGTCCTAAATACCAGTGACATACTTCGGAAAGTTAAAGATTTCATAGTACCAGTGGAATGCATATTGGTAGGCATAGATGTGGAATTGTAATACGCTTTGAGTCCACATCACGCAGTGGCCTAATGGCTGGAGCGTAAACATCTCCTAGCTGGCCCCCACAATACCTTTTTTTGTAGAACTTTTAGAACTTGTTCTAAGTTCTAACTTGTTCTAATTATTTTATGTTTATTGGAAAGTTCAACCACCATTTGGGAGTAGCCATGGGAGCCTCGTGTTTCCTCTCCTATGTCATTTAGGTTGGTGGTTTCTCTAGAGTTCAGCTCTTTATATTCTCAACCACTGGGTTTATAGTGCCACCTTTAGGTATAGGGCACTAGGCAGAAAAAGAGCACAGCACCGCCTATGGACAGTCATAACTGGTAGTAAACTCCCTCTTTGCTATAGGCAACACAGTTTATCACAAAGCAGTACAAGAAAAAAAAAGAACCAAGAGGGGTGTTTATCACTGAACTCAGAGAAAGGGGATACCAACAAAAATCCAGTTTTCTCTTTTGTTTATTGATGAACACAGGACTTCATATTCTCAACCATTGGGACATCTCAAAAAAGTGACTAAATGAGGGGTGGGGAACCTCAAACAGAACCCTGCAATGTGTGCAGATGATAAATGCATCTAAAACATACAAAAACATTAACTTGGTAAAGAAAACTTGGCAGACGACCAGTTAGCTGCCTTGCAAACTTGAGACCCAGAAGCCTGATGTCGGAGCATCCTGGTACAGTGTGTTGTAATAGGGAAGGGAGAAGCACGACCCCTAAAGGCATAAGCTTGGACGACTGTCCGTCTGATTTTTTGAGAAATAGTGGCAGAGGAACCCGCTAGACCTTTTTGTGGGCCGTCCACAATCACAAAAAGAGAACTCAACCTCTGGAATGAGGTTGTAGCAGACAGGAACACATGTGAAGGGAGCAGACACTATGAAGAAGGGACAATATTCTCATTCAGATGACAATCACCTTTAGAAGTAAAGGAAGGAGGGATACAGATGGAAAACCACCATATCCCTGTGTAAACCAAAAAGGGAGACTTACAAGATTAGTCAGCTCTACAGCGCATGGAAGACATAACAACGAGAAGAGGCGACTTTCTGCAAAAGAGTAAGCAAAGGAAGATTCCCAATATTCTCAAAGGGAGGCTTCTGAAGAACTGGAAAAAAAATTCAGGCTCAATGGCAGAAACGGAGATCACACTGGAAGAGCTACATGCCTTAGCAAAAACTTAGCCCTTAATGGCCAGCTTTTGATCAATGCCCGGTTGAAGAAAGCCACGATACCGAGAACGAATGCAGGTGTAAATACGCACCCTCGCACTATGAAATGTACGCCTTCCAAATACAAATGGCAAATCTTCCAAGAGGTGGAGTTACATGCCTTCAACACAATGGGAATCACAGGGCTTAACAACCCCATGTCTATAATAACATGGCTTCCAACAGCGGTGTGCCCCACCGCAAACAGATTTGATTAAACACATCTGGGAGACTGACCACTTTTCCTTAATTCAGCTTTAGAGGACTGTGGTAGTCCACCTGCCAGTATTCTACTTCCAGAATGTAAATGGCAGAGAGAGTCGGTACGGGAAGTTCTGCCCACTAAAGATTTTGTGAGGCCACCAGCGTTGCTGCCGAGTTTCTGGAGTGCCACAATTAATTAAGCGCAACCCCCACTGTAAAGCGCAGGGGTGCTGATGTCCAGGTCAAAGTGTAAGTACATGTCCCCGATGTCTATGGAGGCCAGGGAAATCTGAGAAAGGGAGGCCACCACAGAACAGATGGAGTCTATCTGGAACCATAAACAGGTTAGATTAAAAGTCCCCAAAACCTTTCTGGGTCCAGAACCGGGGCTATTATGCTCTGGAGAAGAAAATACTGCCCGCCTTGTAAACAGCCTCCTGTGGACAAGACAGGGAGAGATGAAGAGTGGAAAGAAAGATCTTGTCTGGTAGATAGGAAGGAAACTCCACCTAGTAGCCTGACAGAATAAGTTTGTGGACCCATTTGTCAGAAAGCAGAGAAATCCACAGGTACACAAACCAATGAAGACAATCCCCCCACCCCAATGGAAATAGGTGGGCATAAGCCTTCATGCTATGGAGGGCTTATCCACTGGATTTTTTTTAAAGATATGTTTAAAGGACCAAAGTCAATGAAATAAGTGAACCAATAACTTCCCCAAATTTTTGGACTACAGGGCAAAATCAGTGTAATTTGTTCACAGGTTTAGTGGGGCCTGTGAGGCCAGGAGCACTTGGTGCCCCCCACAGGAGTCTTAAAAGGGCTTGGATCCCTCATTCAAGGAGCCTGGTGAACAAAAAAATCACTTGAGTGCAGAGAAGCATGCACTGTGGCACCCATATTTCCTGGATTGCGGGAGAAGGTATTCTTTCCCAAACGGTACTTGATGACATAGTCCAGAGTAGCACCAAGAGCCATTCACCCTGGAATGTTAAATCAGCCAAGGCCTTCTAAGATGTCTTTCCAACACTAAAGCCAGAGAACCATGGCCGAGAGATGGAGAACTTTGAAAAAGTCGGGGCCGGCATCAGAGGATGCATCACAGCGTAATTATTAAGATAGTAAAAATATAATACCTTGAAGTGGACCTAGCATCAGATATGTTGTTTGTTTGTTAGGTACATGAACGTGCATTATTGTGTAAGAGCAACACTTTCAGGTATTTTTGTTTTGCTTTCACGGAGATTCAAAGTACTCACTCAAACAATGCCTTCATCAACTTCTGTTTACAGAAGTATGGTGCAATTTTTGTTCAGGTATCATTCTGAGTCAGTATCTAGTTTCTGGACTGAGATGCTGGCTCACAGCTGACACAATCAAATAAATCAAAAAGGATAGCAACAATGGTTAGTTCACAAATGAGCTTCTATTACTATACAAGAGTATTCTATAACAGTTTACATGTATTTCATTTAGATTTACACATTTGAACACAGCTTCTGTTTAGCAGATACTGACCTAAAAAGTGTATGTAAATCCAATTATTAACATCTCTTACCTGCTGTAAGATGTGTAGAACAGGATAGCGTGCCTCGAAAGCTTGAACTACACTTTTTACTTACTACAATAAATGATATCACCCTAAATTCAAACTTATGCTTTAACATGGTAATGCAAATTCAAAATTAAATTTTCAAATAAATTACAGTAATACTTGATGATCCTGCTATTAAAGCCTACAGTAAGTTTACCTAAAAATAAATCAATAAAGAAGATGCACAAGAGTATTACTTGTCTTCAGAGGGATCTGTCTCACTGAAGGTCATTGTTTAGGCACTTCCTATTATAGGGTAAAAAAAACTCTCTCCTTGTCTCCCAGTTGTGCTCATTTGTTGTCACCAACTCATACAGGATTACAAGGAAAGTGACAATTTTAACTGCTTGCCGACCAGCCACTGCAGTTATACTGCGTCAGGTTGGCCCGGCTGTGCAAATCACCGTAGGTCTCGTACACGGCGATCTGTGGGCACACATGCCAGCGGGGGAGCCAATCAGCTGATCTGGAGGACTCGATGTCCGCGGGCCGCCCGCGATCGTTCCCTGCAGTGACAGAATGGGGATCCGCCATATTAAACAAGACCGATCTCCATTCTGACCGGGGATCACATATAGATCCTGTCTGTCTGTTATGCAGAAATATGGATCTGTGTGTTGTCCCAGGCAGCCCATCCCCTCACACATTTAGAAAAAACACATTTAACACCTTGATCACCCCTGATCTTAACCCCTTCCCTGCCAGTGTCATTAGTACAATGTCAGTGAATATTTTTTAGCACTGATCACTGTAATAATATCACTGGTTGCCAAAAAAGTGTTAAAAATGTCAGCTAGATATCCGATCTGCTAGAAAATCACTGATCAGCGCCATTACTAGTAAAAAAACAAACCAATTAATATACGCTTATTGTTTGTTTGTCTTTTTACTAAAAATATGCGGCAGAATACATATTGGTCTAAATTTATGAAAAACATTTTTTTTTTTAGGGGGGGAGGGGGATTTTAGAGCAGAAAGTAAAAAAAAGGGAGACATTTTTTATTCATATACAGCGTTGCATGACTGCGCAATTGTCAAAGTAACGCAGTGATGTATCGCAAAAAATAGCCTGGTCAGGAAGTGGGCAAATCCTTCCGGGGCTGAAGTGGTAAAGGAACATTACACAGGCATGGTCCACTGTTGTCATTAGCAGAAACCCCACCCCAAGAAATGCCATGCAGCTTTCACTAGAGTGCATGCATGTAAATAGGAAGTGGCTACAAGAGATAAAAGGCACATAGATAAAAAAAAAGGAAAAACAAGTATTTTAACAATGAAGCATGTCATGGTTTATCATACATGTTGGCAAACATTTAGGGTTTACATCTACTTTAAACTGTCTGCTGTACTAGAAATAAATGTCACAAGGTACCACAAAAATACCACACCTTTTGTTCATTTAACAGATCTGTAATAGTCTGAGACATTTCATCCAAACTCTGCGCAGCTTTCACCAGGTTGTGGAGAGCACGAACATGCTGGTGCAGAGGCTCAAGATCACAAAGTAAGGGTACCCTGAGGGGACAAAACACAAGAGATAACCCAACTTTCTTGCATTCAAGAACATTACAAATACATTCTACATATAAAAAAAAGAAAAAAGACATCAGACTTTAAAGCTGGCTATACAAACTCAGTTTGTTTTTGTTCAACCCAGCAGGCTGAAAAAAAAGAAAAGAAGATCGCCGCACCAACACAAGCGATGTTAGTGCAGTGTTCTCCCCCGCTGTGCTATTGTATTCTAACAAGTGGCCTGCCCCCCCACCCCCCCACCAGAACACACTAATCAGTGCTGCTGCTGGCTGGATGTTGGTCTTCCTGGATGCCCGTTTGACACAAGACCAGCTTCTGTCAGACATGTACCAAATGTTGGCCAGTTCTTGTTTAACCAGCCAAAATTTGGATTTTGCTTAAGGTTGTACATAATTGATAAATGTATTCATATGCATGTAAATTGTCTTTTTTTTTTTAAATCCCCTCTGTAGCTAAAAAACACTGCACAGAGGAAAAAAATACTTTATTTTGTTGGCATAAAGATAAAAATTTCAACATAGGAAATGTATATAAAAACACCATTGCACTTCTCAAAAATAAGAATGGCTAACTTCATTCTCAAGATGTTTAATTAGACAAGACAATTAAAAAGAAAAACATGTGTTCCACTGCTTAGCCGTAATTTATGGTCATTGATTTCCTATTAATCACAAGTGCTTGTTAGTGGATAGAAAAAACAAGAAAAATCTTGGCAAATTTTGTGATTAAATGGCACTATTCAGCTTTATAATGAATGGACAACTGCATTAATACCCAAGGGACTTTGCTCGGTGAAACTATTAGATGTTGAAATAGAAATGTACAATCATGCAAACAGTAAATCTTTTTTTTCCTTCTTCTAAAGTGATATGGGATTCAACTTGGACCGCACAATATTTCAAATGTCAGACATTGTGTGTGCTGTGTTTGAATGCAACCTTAATTTAATAAGATTTATTTTCATCCAGATCACCACCTGCTTGCTCTGATGACTCACTGTTGCTGCCATATAAAATGTCAATATGAATAGGAACATGAAAAATGGACTATGTTTTGAAAAGAAGCATGAAGTACAAATTTAGGGATTTTTGAAATGTCTGAATTACATTAGCCATTTTTTGAACCATGCTCCTATAGCATTTTACTGCTGAGGGAGAGCATATCACTCGCTCTGCTCCGGTCAGTGGGGGATCTCTGAGCTGATCCCCCTGCTAATCGGAAAGGAATCTGTCCTGTGTGAAAGGGGCCTATGATTAGCAGAGGGAATTTGAAGGCGACAAATAAACATATGGACCTTAATTAATCAGGTGAAATGACTGAGCAATAAAATATAAAATGTAGCCATGAAACCCACAAAAAAATGGAAGGGGGTGAGTAATGCCGCGTACACACGGTCGTTTTTTGTGATGAAATAAAACAAAGTTTTTCATCATGAAAAAAAAAAAACGAAGTTTTTCTAACTTCATCATAAAAAACGACTTTGCCCACACACTATCGTTTTCTGAAAATGCTCTAGCAAAGCGCGGTTTCGTACAACATGTACGACGGCACTCTGTTCCATTCAAGCTCCCGTCTCATAACTTGCTTCTGAGCATGCGCAGGTTTAAAACATCGTTTAAAACGTCGTTTTAGCCCACACACAATAATTTTTTATGACACAAAAAAACGTCATTTTGAAAAACGACATAAAAAATTGAAGCCTGTTCGAATTTTTTTTTGGTCGTTTTTTAGAAGACAAAAAACGATGTGAAGCCCACACACGATCATTTTAAATGACGTTTTTAAAAACGTTGTTTTATTTCATTACAAAAAACGACCGTGTGTACGCGGCATAAGAGTAAATGAAGTTTGCTGCAAAAAAAGAAGACAAAAAATTCCTTAATACTAAAAGGAACCAAAAATTCAAAAGGTTACAAGGTCATCAAGTAGAGTTAATATCTGCCTCACTTCAATATAAAGAATGTATAATAGCAACCATACTTATATTAGTACCTATCCCAGTCTCTACTGTATACATCTTTGCCATGACTACATGTATGTTACTATGTAGTGGCAAATTGATTTTTAGTTATTCTAACAGAAAAGAAAGTGAGGGAGAGAGTCTTCCCAATAGGCACAGAGAAACAGGTAACAGTTAAACCCATCCACAGCCTACGCCAACTAGAAGAAAAGGTTTTGACTGGACATCCACTTTAAGCAGGGCTTGCTGTAATTAAACATGGAACATCACTCTCTCAATCAGCATGGACTATTTTTTTATATTTATGCTGCTAGATTAGTAAATAGATAAGAAAATATATCATGTTTACCCGTTTTCAACTTTTTTTTTTTTACATTTCTTCAGTTACTTCCTGGTTTCCAGGCCTAGACAAATTATGTCATACATCTCAGGAGTCTTTGGGAGGGGTTTTCCCAGCTAAGCACACCCTTCTGCCTGCATGCCTGAGCTAAAGGCAGATGAATTCCAGGAATAAATGCTACATGAATCTGTCCTTACTCAAGATGTCCCCAGCCAGAAATGCTATGATTTCTCAGCAAAATAAAACATGGAGACATGGATGGATTGGTGAGTTTGCTTTGAAAATTAAAAATTAATTAAATAGCATTATTGGTTTGCGGTGCTCAGATACTGTGGAGTTCCGCTTTAAGCATGATGATTACAACACATGGGAACAAGAAACATGAAATCTAGAGGACATTACCTGAGGAAAAGTTGCACTTCTGGAGGACAAAGTGACTGCAAAAACTGAAGGTCGTTTACAGATATATCAGGAAGCTCACTATCAAATTTCCTAGGCTTTCGAGTCTAAGTATGATAAAAAATATATGCATTAATCATAAATGCTGGTTTAATATGACCTACCTACACAAGAGTTATATTAGAGAATAATTTAAATATAGAATACAACATTTACGATAAGTATTTCAACCTTAGGCTTGGCACTGACCGGGGGGGGATATAATGCACAAAAAAATCCCCCTGCACATCACGATGTTGACACTCGTAGAAAATCCCCTTTTATACAAGTATGGCTGATCCACAATATCCATATTTATTATAAAAGAAGGACACAGGAATAAAGATGGTATTTCATGTCCCCCCTTGTGCTAATTGTTGTCAGATACAATGGTCAAAACAGTGCTGAGTTAGGACTAATTGTTTAGGTATGTACACAGAAAGATTATGAAACAATTTCCATGCAAAAAAATAAGTATACATAGAGCATTGTAAAACTTGATCTTTATTAAATGACTTACTGATGGTTCCCTGTCATTTAATATGAATTTATATGGAGGCGATGATGCTGCTATTTTGTCGCTGTACGTTTGACTGTGAGCATCTATGCGTATTGTGTATACCTTGTAATGTGCCATGCTTTAACCCTAACATCTCCTGTGATTTATACAGATATTATTTTGCACAGGAGTGCTATTGCATGCAGGATTTGACCACCATATTGAGCTGATCATCAAAGGGTGGAAGCAGGGTGGAAGCATCCAGACGACAGGACCCACAATACACTGTGCATGTTCGATTACACCAAACAACATCACTGCACATGCATCCGGCACAGTAAGATTTAATTGGTTGAGGGGCTCCCCTGGTATTGGATGTGGCGGCGTGACGCATCGAATCTCAAGTGGAAGCTGTTAATGTAAGTGCTGAAAAGCTTTACAACACGTTATACTGGTTGGTTTCTTTTTTTTTTATATGGTTGCAGTTTTAATATATATTTGGTGAGCCTTTTATGCTAAATCAATGAACAAATGTTTTTATATATGCTACGCAATGGTCCCTTTTTGTCGATACAATATGTCAGCTTTTTTTTTTATAAAACAGCCATCTAATATCATATTTCTCTTGCTGGGGGAGTAAAGAGGCTGGATAAGTCTTAAAGGGGTCATCACAGATCTCTAAAAGGCATTTTTCTACTGCTTTTTATTGGGCAGTACGTTCGCTGGTGATTTTGCATTCTATTGGGTAACTGCTGGTGCGCGCATTTTTGGTTGCTATCCTTGATGAAGGTGGAGGATTTTACGGATACATGGTTTTTGTTGTCATATTAACTTTTATTATCTAGTGAGCAATGTGTGCAAGTGCAAAATTAATATACATACTACACTATGGTCACCTTTTGTTGCTCTGGTATGTGAGCTTAAATTTGATAATACATTATCCTCATTGGGGATTGGATATCTGGAAAACCTCTACAGAGGCTAAATCGGATTTAACGGGGAAGCCTGACAATTAATTTCATGCGTTTTTACCGCTTGGGATTTGAGTAGCCATTAATTCTATTGAGTTTGCAATCCAAATTGGGTGATTGAGGCTTTATGGATCTCTAGTGGATACACATTCAGTAGTGAAAGTGGAAGACACTGAAAGTGAATTTTGAAATGACATTTTTGTAGTGGTAGAATTTTTAGAGGTTTTTTTAGGCAGATCATGAAGAAAAGCATAGCGCATGTTACAGCATGGTGCCATTTTTGATTAATAAAATGGGCTGAATACAAATCTTTCGAAACAAGAAGAAAACATTTCCTGCTAAGCGTAGAACTGTTCTTAGAGTCAGAATTGTATTATGGCTAACCAAACATAGCAAAACATGTTCAACTTACAGAGTTAACCAATAAATGATATCAATTCAACACAAACAATTCTAAAAGCAGAGACTAAGTAATAGACTGCATTATACATACACAGAAAGATGAAGGCCAAGAGTCAAGTCCTCGAAAAAGACGATTTCTTAAATAGGATTTCCCTATAGGAGAAAGAATATTAATGAGCAATTCTATACTGCTATGGCATTAAATGTATGCAGCAAAGAGACCTATACATTTTACACAAGCTTAGACATCTCAAAAGGCTTTGAAAACATCACATGTTAACTAAGACCTGCACACCATGATTGTCAATGATGAATTTAAAATAAATCATATGTACAAAGACTGCATTAGCATTAAACTCGTAAGCATTACAGTGCGATTTGTGGTCTGCTTTAATTGTTTATTACCTTCAATCAATTCAATTATTGAATATAGATCTAGTGCGCCAAGCAGCTGCCCATTATCAAAAAAAGCCTCTTTAGAGCTCTGAATTACGTACATGTTAGATATAGTAGGTTGCTTCAAGTTCCCAGCAAATGTTGTCATTCCTTTCATTTCTGCTCCCTCAAAGCTGCTCTGTGTTGATTCACAGGCGCTGACTGACTGATAAAGTGGAAGTGGGACAATAGAATGGGACAAGGATGGAGCAAACACAAAAAGTGTTTCAGAGCCTTAAAGGTTTTCCTTGGTACACTAGAAGTATCATGGAGCAGTAAATACAATACAAGCAACCTGCCGATAACTCTTTTGAAAGTCTACTAGACAAATAGTTTGGTGTCAATATAACCGAGGGACACTTATTCGTAGTGTGTGAATCTACAAATGAGAAAATACAATTTGAATGCTCACAATATTACTCTAATCTTTATACTCTGTAAATTACAATTTGGTCAGCATGGGATACCATATATGTGTTTAAACTACTGAATTAAGGAATGAACTGTTTGTTTTATGCCCCTTTCAGATGTGGTGGACTCTGTCAAGTAGATATACCTGCTCAGCAGGGATCTCTCTGCTGAGCCCCGCTGAGCAGGCGGATGACAGGTCCGTGTCCACTATGCAGAGTGGATATGGACACAGCCCACTGTCCTCTATGTAGGGGTCGGATGGAAAGGGACTGCCTGTCATCCGATCCGATGCCCATCCGTCTGTTTTTAGTGGACAGGATCAGATCAGATGCTGGCAGGTGTCAACGGCACATGTCTGCTGAAATCGTCGCTCTATGGAGAGCTATGGATGATCTGATCTGGTCCGCCTGAAAAACTGAAAGACGGAACCCAATCAGTCCGTCATTGTGAAAGGGGCCTTAATATAAGGTTTACATTTTTATAAAGATACAATATGTTAATGGGAAAGAATCCTCCACCTTACATGATAATGTTTTATTGCTAATGAATTGATTGTAAATATAACGATAATATATACTTCATAATGTATGACTGCATTATTGCCTAGTCTTGGCTGTTAGATGCAGGAGTCACATAGTGTGATTGCAGGTTCAACTGTAATTGGATTTTTTACCCGGGGACTCTGGAACCCAGGCAATACTTTATTTAAAACCCTGGCTGAGTGCCTAGCAGCACTATGGTCACAGTTTGCATGTTCTCCCTGTGCCTGTGAGGGTTTTCTTCTGGGAACTCTGGTTTCCTCCCATACTTAGGTTAATTGGATCCTATCTAAACTGGCCCTAGTATGTGTGAATGTGAGTAGAGAGTAAGCTCCTTGAGGGCAGGGACTGATGTTAATGTACAAATATATATGTGAAGCGCTTTGTAAAGTAACCGCGCTATATAAGTACCCATAATGATAAAAGATACACCAATCTGCCATACGTTTATAACCACCCACCTAATATTGAGTAGGTCCCAATTTTGCCTCCAAAACAGCTCTGACCCATTGAGGTATGAGCGCCAATAGACTGTTGTGGAATCTGCCACCGAACCATTAGTAGAAAATCCTTTAAGGTATGAGGTGGGGCCTCCATCAGTATATTTATCAGTATATCCTACAGATGCCTGATCAGATTAAAATTTAGACATTTTGGAGGCCAATTCAACACCTCAAACTCACTGCTATGTTCCTCAAACCTTTTTTCAGTGTGGTAGGGTGCATTATCCTGCTAAAATAGGCCACTACATCCAAGATATACTGTTTCCACAAATGGGGTGTGCATGGTCAACAAGAATGTTTAGGTAGGTTGTTTGTATCAAAGCAATATCCACATAAATGGTAGGACCCAAGATATCCCAGCAGAACATATGTCCACTGAATATTAGATAATCAAGTCTGTCAGTGGTCATAAAGTAATGGCTGAACAGTTTATGTTTAAATACAAATTATAAAATAGGGTCCTCATTCCTTCCCTTCCTTGAGTGTTTTCACTATGAATGGATGCTTGTGCTGACCAATATAAGGCATGGAAAGCAGGGATGAGAGGGGAAAAACACAAATGTGGGTCTATAATTGTTGGCCAAATGAATTGTTGCTTTTTATAACTCTCAAAAGACACCAGTGACGGCCTTCCCTGTCCTTTCTGTGTTTGTCCAATTTTAGTAGGTAAAAATTGGTAAAGTCACTCTATAGTTTGAGATTTGCTCACTCCTTCAGGAGAAAGTGGCAGACTTATGCTGCGTACACATGGTCAGAATTTCCGACAACAAATGTTCGATGTGAGCTTTTTGTAAGAAATTCCGACCGTGTGTAGGCTCCATTGAAAATTTGCTGTCGGAAATTTCCGCCAAAAAAAATTTGAGAGCTGGTTCTCAATTTTTCCGACAACAAAAGTTCTTGTCAGAAATTCCAATCGTCTGTATGCAATTCCGACGCACAAAAATCCTACTCGTGCTCGAAATCATTCAACTTCATTTTTCTCAGCTCTTCGTAGTGTTGTACGTGACCGCGTTCTTGACGTTCAGAATTTTTGACAACATTTGTGTGACCGTGTATATGCAACACAAGCTTGAGCCAACATTCCCTCGGAAAAAAATTCACGATTTTGTTGTCGGAATTTCCAATCGTGTGTACGCGGCATAACATTGCTTTGTAATGGGAGCAGTTGGCTGGAACAGTGAACCATTGTGGGATCTCTTGCCACTGATGTTCTCAAAAGCTTTAAGAAGCCAAAATGTTGAGATGTTAAAACCAATCGACAATGAAATAACAGTATTTAGTGGACTTTACAATTAACTTTGTTTTGTCTCCAGACAATGAATTTAGTTTGGGTCTTAGAAAAATAAATAATACTGTTTTAAGTATATTTCAGCAGAAATTAGCTACAATCATAGTGTTAAAACTGACTCTTTCATGTTTAAAAAGTGTCTATTCACAGAGGTTAGCTGCCAGCAACCACTGTGATTGGCTCCTTGCCTCTACTCCATGGTGTGCAGCTGCTGATAACAGCCTTATAATCATAAAGCTATACCACACACTCAGAGTATGCTCTGAAAAATGGATGATTTCATACATGATGTGCAAACATGATTAACAGTGTCAGTGCTGTGAGCTGTGGGTACATAATGAACACCAGGCATTACTTACTAAACAATTTCCCAAATGTTTCCCTTTTTGCTTTTTCATTTTCATAGAGTGATTTTCCATCCTTTACTAAAGCATTTGCCCACTGTTAAAAAAGCATACAGATTGGTTAAAATTTGAGGATTCAATCTATTTATCAAAAAATATATAACAGACATTTCCTTTTCCAACAGCATGTAAAATATCTATTTATTTCAATAGTTATCTAGGTAATGATGATGTCAAATCTTTGGAAATAATCCATGCTACACAGACCCCCCAAACCTGGATTCCTGTATTTTGCATTTGCTGGTCAATAGGATCCCCCTGATTAAACTGGGGTCACATTGAGGGCTGAGAGCAAACTCAAAATAGAAGAAATTGAGTCTTCATTGCATACTGAAAGCATCTCATATCACCGACCAGGCTTTTTAACTGGAATCGTATTTGGAAAAATCTATGGTGGCAACTACACATGATGTTTATTCACTTTTACTCAGATTCAATCAGAATAAAAAAAAAAACACTGTGCATGCCTTCATTGTTTAAGCTATGACAGGAATTTCAACATGCTCATAATGCAAATGTATGTGAATATTATGATGCCAACAAAGGAAGATACATACTAAAAAAATTAAATAAAAATAAAAGTTTTTCTAATTTGCATAACAAAGCTGCTCTGTAACTTTCTCAGGCTGACAATAAAGGAATAGCACCTGCAAAACCAATATTTCAGTTTTGGAAAAAGCCAGCACATTGATGGACCTGGCAACTTAAGCCAGGTACGCACAGGCCGAATGTTGGGAAACCTCGGCCAGTTAAGAAAAAAAACTTCTAAAATTCATGCCGTGTGTGTGCCACCCTGTCCGGCAGAAGCCATCAGTTTGGCCAGCTTCCATCTGACGTGCATGCTGGAAAACCAAGACAATGGCAGAGAGCACTGATCAGAGTGTTCTGGCGAGAAGGGCTGTCCCCCCATCAGAACACAACAGCTCAGTGGGGGAAATTGCTGCACTAATGTCGGATTATTAGTACAGCGTCTCCAACCGGAGCTAACAGGTTTTTTTTGTGCAACCAAAAACTGTATTGTGTACCAGGCTTTTTTTTTTTTTTTTTAAAGTGTATTTTGTGCGTGTGCTCGAGAGAGGAGCTGGACTGCAGGAGTTAGGAGTAGGCAGGCCTCCCCCAGAGGCAATCTGCCACCTTTCTCCATGCCCCGGGTGGCAATGGCGGGTGTGTGAGGGGGTCCTCCCACACAGCCCGCCCTACCTGCTCCGCTTTGAAGCCCAACGGGGCAGAGGGACTCCCTATAAGGGAGTGAGAGGATTAGCCCGCTCAACCAGCCCCATTAGTCCTTCGCCTCTCTTTAGAGACCGCATGGTCAATGTGCGTGTGTTAACCCAATTTAGAGTGCGTGTGTAGGTGTGGTGGTTTTTGTGGGAGGGGGGTGGGCGTACTAAGCACAGGCTTACCTTGCATAGCACACCCACCGGGAGCCGGGCTGAGACCACCAAACTCAATTCACATGAAGCCGAGACCGGGATCCGAACCTCTAGCTGCAGAGGTGAATGGCTTGTCAGCGCAGTGCCAATCGCGTTGAGCCACCGCAGCTCCGTGTACCAGGCTTTAGGTGCAAAACAAACTGCAACATAAGTACCCAAGGAATACTATGGCCCGGATTCAGATACAAATGGCTATTTTTAGGCGGGCGTAGCGTATCTCATATACGCTACACCGCCGTAACTTTGAGAGGCAAGTCCCGTATTCAGAAAGAACTTGCGCCCAAAGTTACGGCGGCGTAGCGTGTATGGGCCGGCGTAAGCCCACGTAATTCAAAATAGGCTGGTAGGGGGCGTGTTGTATGCTAAACAGTCGTGACCCCACGTAATTGACGTTACTAACGAACGGCGCATGCGCCGTCCATGAAAGTATCCCAGTGCGCATGCTCCAAATTACGCCACAAATAGTCATTGCTTTAGACGTGAACGTAACTTACGCACAGCCCTATTCGCGTGTGACTTACGCAAACAACGCAAAATTCGACGCTGGCCCGACGTCCATACCCAACATTGACTACGCCTCATAGAGCAGGGGTAACTATACACCGAAAAAAGCCTTACGTAAACGACATAAAAAAGAGCGCCTGGCGCACGTATGTTTCTGAATCGGCGTATCTAGCTCATTACCATATTCGATAAATCTACGGAAGCGTCACCTAGCGGCCAGCGTAAATATGCAACTAAGATACGACAGCGTAAGAGACTTACACCGCTCGTATCTAGGCAACTGTGAGGCGTATCTGATTCTATGAATCAGGCGCCGAGTTGCGACGGCCCGCATTCGGAGTTACAACGGCGTATCTGGAGATACGCCGTCGTTACTTCTTTCTGAATCCGGGCCTATATATGGAATAAATAGGTTATTCAACAGGATGTTATTTACCTAACCTGAAATATTAAGTATACGTGTATTGCTGTAAGTTAGAGACACAGAACCAAGGCCATGCCTCTCCTCCTCCTCCACAGAGGAGATTGATAGCAGTTCCCGAGATGTTGCTTTGGTTCTACGTTTCTCATGCTGTCTGTGTGCTGCACTGGGAACAGCTGCATGTAAGCTTTTAGTTCAGTTTGGGAGCATGCACAAAGTAGAGATGCCAGAGGGGCTCCAATGGTCCCAGCAGGCACACGCATCCATAAGTCAGGCAGTGGGATTGGGGGATAGTATCAGAAAAAAACCCACATGAAAACAATAGTTAGAAAAAATATATATAGCAAGAGCATGCAAGTCCTGCTCTTAGTCTCTCACTTTAACCCCTAAAGCGGGCTTTACCGGTCTTCTCTCCCCAACTCAAACACATAAACTAACCACCTAACGTTAGTCAAATCTTTAATCCAAGTCCTTTACACTATTAATGAAAACTATTTTGATTTTTTTTTTCTTTATCCAGTACAAGGAAACCTTGCGTTGTGCCAAAAGCATCATGCGCTTAGACCCTGGTTGCAGTAGAATCCACTCCAATCTACTTGTCATTTTTAAAGGCCCCAAACAAAACTTTTACTACTTACCTCTCTGTAGTGTTTTATGAACATTTTCCTCCTGACAACCTCAACCACCGCTAAGCAATACATTTGAGGAACTGTACTCAATGCCTCAACTATTTTCACCCTTTCAAGAAGCTCCATTAAAAGTCGAAATAAAGCCTGGATTTTTTCCCCATCTTGGTCAGCATGCAGCATTACAAAGCAGCACCACCTGAAAAGCAAGAAATACTTCAGTTCAACAATCTCTGAGAATGTCTGTGTAACAAGATGCTTCTACATATAACTTAATTAAACATTTTATTGTGGAAGACAAAGAATAAACATAAATGTCAATCACCCACAAACTTCTAACATTAGTGCTCAATAGCACTGTTTTTATTTTTTACAAATCCTCTCTTGCTACTATAACAAATGTCCAAGTTCAAAACATTTTCCCATGAATTTCTGCAACCTTGGTAACCAGGACAAAGAGTGAGAATGAATCCCCTTAAAAGGGATATTAATAAAACCTGAGGAAAAAAAAATTGAACCCTTCCATACTTATTCAAACCACGAAAAAATGTTGGGCTTTAAATACACTATTAATTAAAATGACATTTTTAACCTTCATAACAATTGGATTATTGGTTTACCTGTGAAATCCTTTTCTTGGAGTTCATCACAGGACAAAGGGTATCTTCAGGTCCATTGAAATAAGGTTATTCTGCCACCTTCAGGTGATTGGATGCTGGCAATTAAGGCAGGGGGAAAAGACAGGCAATCTCATCCCAGGCATACCCCTCCCAGCTGGTCATAGCTTTATTTTTATAGCAAGCAATAAAACAACAAAGGTGAAGGGGTGGAATCCCTGTATAATGTGATGTACTCCAAGAAAATGATTATAAAGGTAAACCAATAAATCCTATTTTCCTTATCAGACATTCCAAGCTATAGGGTATCTCCATCTCCATTATAAAAGGGGTGTCAAAATCACTGAATAACAGGGTAGGGCACACAAAGCCAACAGACCCCAAACAATTAAACCAGAACAGGTTAAAACCTTACGCAGTAGCCCGCAAGACCCAACAACCAAAGGCAGTGTCCTCAGAGGATTGAACATCCACTTGGTAAAACTTTATAAAAGTATGAACTGAAGACCAGACAGTAGCATTACAAACTTGATTTACAAAAGCCTGATGTTGAATAACCCAGGAATCATTAACACCCATGGTAAAATGAGCCTTCATCAAAAACTGTGGAACTTTGTCCTTGAGACTTTAAGCTTGCAAGATAAGCTGATCGAGCCATCGAGAAATAGTAGATTCGGAAGCTGCGTGACCTTTCCTTGGGCCTTTTGGAAGCACAAAGAGGGAATCAGACTGACAAATTGCAGGGGTCCACTACAGATAAATCTTGACTGCACATACCGCATTCAAGGTATGGAGAGCGTTGTCCCTCAGCGCCTGGTTAAGATAGAACAAAGAGTCCACCTTAGCTAAAAAGGACAGCTGAGCTGCAAAACCACCTTGTCACAAAGAATCACCAGGAACAGTCCCTTAAAGACGAGAGTGACCAATTCTGAAACTCTACAAGCTGAAGTAATGGCAATCATAAAAATAAATGTCTATGTCAGAAGGACCAAGGACATGTCCCAGAAGGGTTCAAACTGACATTTCTGCAATACATAAAGTACCAAGTTGAGGTCTCATGGAGCCAACCTAGTCTTGACCCCTTGTACAAAGCAATGAGTGTCTGGAAGAGGACTGCCAAGGCCAAAATCTGACCCTCGATTGTACTTAAGGCCAGTCCCTAGTCAACTCCAGACTGGAGAAAAGCCAGGATGCAGCCCATGACATTAAGATTGAAGTCCCTGAGCCTTTCACTAGGCTAAATAAGAGAAGGGATCACCGCTCCAGGTGGGTCACTATGTAGAGATGGACTGACTCAGGATACCGTGGGTGCTGGCAATGCACTGACCATGCATAAGATACGAAGAAAGAGGATGGATAGCCGCACTCCAATGACCAAACGGTTGTCTTTGAATAAAAGACAACCGTTTGGTCATTGGAGTGCGGCTATCCATCCTCTTTCTTCGTATCTTAGGCTAAATAAGACTTTTGAATTCTGTGGTAGGTATTTTATTGGAGCGGACTTCATAGTTGTCAGTAAGGTAGGAATGATCAAATCAGAAACATGCCCGTCTCCCAAAACTCTTGCTTCAACAGCCATGTCACTAAAGCCAGCGACTGTAACTAAAGGATGGAAAAAAATCGGAGCTTGCAAGGTTTGGTCAAACCGTTAAGGCCGCGTACACACGATCGGTCCATCCGATAAGAATGGTCCGACGGTTCACCGCTGAAGTGGCCTGATGGTCTGATGTGCGTACACACCATCGTTCCAAAAAACGATCAGGTCAGAATGTGGTGACGTAAAAAACAACGACGTGCTGGAAAAAAAAACGAAGTTCAATGCTTCCAAGCATGTGTCGACTTGATTCTGAGCATGCGCGAGTTTTGAACCAATGCTTTTGTGTACTAACCATCGGTTTGGACCTATCGGTCAGCGGTCCATCAGTTCGATTTTAAAGAAAGTTAGGGGAGGAATTTCTATAATATATAAATTGCTTGCTGCTAATGAACAAAAATTACCTCATATGATTGCTTGGGAAAGGGATCTTCAGGTTGAATGGGATTTGAAAGAATGGTACTCTAATTTTGATAGATCTGTGAAAGGGATTACCAATGCTTCACTTATAGAAGCTAATCTGAAGGTCTTTACTATATGGTACTTGGTACCCTTGAAGCTAGCCACTATTTACCCCTCTCTGTCGCCTCTATGTTTTAGAGGATGTCAGGGAGTTGGTTCTATGATTCATATATGGTGGGAATGCCCAAAAATACGCAGATACTGGAATAGGGTATTTCATATTATAAGACGTATAACTGGTTGTAATATACACCAATCTCCAGCGATTGCTTTGCTGAATGGACTAGTACCGCATGCTCATAAGTCTACAAGAAGATTGATATTATTTATCCTAGTAGGAGCAAGGATTTCGATAGCTGCTGCTTGGAAAAAATCGACGGTTTCGATATCATATATGAAAAGGAAAGTGACTTGGATAATGGAGAATGAAAAACGGTTGGGCTTGTTGTTAGATTCAGGTAACCAGTTTCATGAGATTTGGGAACCGTGGATGAAGTACTTGGGTATATTAAATTCAACGTGAATTTAATATGTTGATTCACCGTATTCTGTTGTATACACTTGGCAGGTAGGCTATCTACTCTTCTTCCTCTCTGATCTTTAGTCCTCATCTATTCATCCTTTTTCTTTCTTCCTGTTCACCTCTTGGTTCGATTTCTTTAAATGTTCTTTTATTTCTAATTTTTAGATAACATATGGTACTATCTATATGTGAATATGTTGTTAATGACTTGGTACTCTTCTTTATCATATAAAACATTTTTTTTTATCCATTTGGATGCACTCTATGATCAATTTGGATAAACTGGAATTTCTGGATATAATATCTTTTGACTCATGGATCCTGTGGAGAGTATATTGGAGGTGGATTCAGTTCCTCAGACAATTTCTAGATATGGTTGTTTGACGATATTTTCTGGTGTCAAAATATTTTTTTAAATAATCCGGAAATATCAGTTTGACAAAGTTTATGGTTGTTTATTCAATCTTTATCTTTTCATTTTATCCCTTCCAATTCTCAATATGAAAATATTTTGGCAATGGGGGATGAAATGAATTAATGGGAAACTATACATTGGTTGAAACGACTCGACTGTGTGTTTGAAGGATTAGGGGTGGGAGGTATAGAATTTAATTATTCTTAAGAGGTCAAATGGTATTACTTATGATTTGACAAATACTATAGACTGCCATGACTTTGAATTATATTGGATGATAGTTTGGAGTATATAGTATAAGTATAATTATTAGACCTCCGATGGATCGATTTATAAAAACAGGGGTTTGTTCCTTTAATTTTGTTTTTTATACCTCTGACTATAGAGTAATCCCTTCATTGGAACCTAAGTATTGTTAGAATGTAATGTACTATTAATATATGAGTTTCTATATCACAATGTATTGATATTTATCTAATGTATAACATCTGATGTACCATCTACTTTTCATAATAAAATTAAACTTGATTGAAAAAAAAAAGAAAGTTCTCTAACTTTTGTCCGAAGGACAAAAGACCGATGGGCCGATAGGTCGGTTTGGACCGATGAAACTGAACTTCAGTCCGTTTTCATCGGTTTGGATCGACCATGTGTACGCGGCCTTAGAGTTCATGGTTTGCACACTGACCAGTTTACCATGTTGGAGTACCACATTTCAGGAAGGGTAGACGCTGTAATGGCAGGAAGGCATAAATTACGGAAAATGAATCCCACGTTGTCGCAAGAGCATTGATCGCAAAAACGCAGGGATCCCTGATCCTTATTATTAATTATTCCAGCTTCACATTGCACCTGAATTCCAGAAGATCCATATCCGGGGCTCCCCACCTTTGGCAGAATTCCCTGAACATCTCTGGGTGAATTAACCACTCCCTCAGTGTCAGTCATTGTCAGTTGAGAAAATATGGCTGCCAATTTTCCACCCTAGGAATTGTGGATGGTGGATAGAACGGAAACATGAAGTTCTACCCAAGACAGGATAGGATCAATTCCTTTAAGAGTTGGTTTTTAACAGTCATGCCATTAAAGACAAAACTGAGAAGCAGGATAGAATAGAGGGCCTTGAGATAGCAGAAAGGCATAATTTGTCCTGAAGTACGACCAGGGAGTTAGCAAGGTATCTGTAGCTAGAGCTAGGCAACAGAGGTCGCGTGTGGCTAAATCTGGAGGCTAGGATGCCCATATCCGGAATACCCCCATTTTAGATTGAAGACATTTGGATAAAGGGCCCATTCCCCTTGATTCGGGCGATGGTGGCTGAGGTAGTCTGCTTTTTGATTGTCCACTTCTGGGATGTGAGCCAGAGAGATTGCTGGACAGTGCATTTCTGTCCACAAGATTATCTTGTTTGCATCCTTTAAGCCAGCCAGACTCCTTATCCCTACTTGATGGATAATGTAGGCCACAGCCATTGCATCATTTGAACGGACCCTGATTGGGAATCCATTCAGAAGAGAGGTCCAGTACTGCAGGTTCAACCAGACTCCTCTGAGCTCCAATATGTTGATGGAGAACTTGGTTTTCCCCAGTTAACCTTGTTTCGGGGATGACAAAATATTTAGATGAAGTGTTTGTGAATGAAATTGGCAGGTACCACCTTGAAAAGAGACTACAATTAGGCCTAAAACTTTTATGAAACAGGTGCTTTTCTCTGTAAAGGGGAAAAGGTCCATCACCTTCAGATTCTAGCACAATACTGGAGACTCGAGGAAAAGGGTGGAGTTATAAGGGAGGGGGCGTGTCAGTGTCTGATCACCCGAAAGAACACGCCTATAAGTCATGGTGTGGGAATATTATGCCTGTGTCCGGACTGTACAATTAAAATATATATTTTTCTTCTGAGCTATAATAATGAAGGTAGATTTTATATTACCATAACTAACAATAAATACAACAATGTGGAAAGCATTACAAGTTACAATCACACTACAGGCCATCCCTGTATCTCTTTTACAGTGGGGTCTGGGTATAATCTTCAAATGTTATGCTGAGTATCAGCAGCTCTAGAAACTGCCAAATGATCCCCAGTGATTCTGCAGCACCTGAAGAATCTTGCCAGTAGAAAAAAAATATTGAGAAGAGAAGATTTCCAGTCTTCTAAGACAATGAGTAAAAACAGAGGCATGCTGGGAGTGGAGTAGGCTGCTCTAACAGCTTTGGTTTGCTAGTGTCCAATCTCCTAAAGCAGTATAACTCATTGTACCTGGATCTACACCCTGTATGCCATAACAAAAAAAAAACTAAAAAGTTTTCAGCAGTCAAACAGCACAACAACATAATACAGCTTACTTTAGTCTGACTTGTAGATTGTTGGCAAGCTCCTGTTTGGCAGTGGTACATTTCTGCTTGATGTCCAGCAGTTTTCTGTGGTTTGTTAACATAATCATTAATTGGTTTGCATGGCTCAAACACAAGTCTGGTAACACAGAGGGGTCCTTCAAATTTTCAGCCCGCTTCTGATTGGCTAAAAATCCCTAAAGTAAAACAGGAACATACATATGTTAAATTGTGAGGTTTTCTTAAGAGTAAAATAACACATATATGGTATAGCGTACAAAATTTAGAAATTGTTATATGAAGGAGATCAAGAATAGTAAATAACAAGAACCAAACATTGAAACATTGGTTGATACACAGGTAAGAAGCATACATATAAATAAAAAAAACAGCTCTACATGAGAATTCACATTATCCACTATTAAATCAAGCACAATAGTGCACAAATATTCCTGTGAGAAACGCGCCTCAGATGATACACAGAGATCAAACAAATCCTCCTACATAAGTTTTACTTGTATATCTGCTGTATTGTATTAAGTGCAGATCGTGTTAATAACCTTTCTTCCTGTTTCAGCAGCACATAGGGGTGGGTGTGGAGTCTGGGCTTACACTGTGCAAGAGCCGATTGCTTATCTACCTCTAAGCTACCACCTACCTTTATTTACCTCTAAGCTCCCTCCCCGACTCAAATTTTCAGCTGCTGTTATCTCGTGTGTCGTAGAACTTGTCAAGAGTGACTCTGCTGATAACAGAGAAATTAAGCAGCAGAAAGACATGGCGCTTGGAGAGAGATAAGTAAACACTACAGATATATGTGCTCAGGTCAAATTTCATGAATGAGGTTGAGCCCAGGTTCATACTGAGTAGCGGGAATAAAGCTGAACTCGCATGATTTCACTCCCGCATGTCGGTCATGATTTCAGCTGCTATTTCATAGACATCTGGGCAGGTTTCTGCAGATGTCAATGTAAATTGCAGCCCAAAATCGCAAAGAGTAGTACAGAAATTATTTAGAATTAGAAGATGACAGTGCAGACTCACGAGGAGGGCGGGGCCTGATGAGGGTGCGCGTCGGAACATGCTGCTAGCTCTGAGGAGCTCCGTGGGCTCCATGGATCCCTCGGGCGTGCACTAGGCTGTGTCTCTTCCCTTCCCCCCGCTGTGCCTCTTCCCCCCGCTTCCCCCGCCCCTCCTTCCGCTGTGCTACCTTGGTACCTTGGTACCGCGCTGTGGAGTGTGACCGTGGGGTTCTCCTGGAGACGTGGAGTTTGTGGTCCCGACTTTGGCAGGCGTTGGAGGAGCTGAAGGGCTCGGGTTCCGTGTGCTGGGCGCGCTGTGCGGTGCTGAGGAGTCGCGAGGAGTCGTGAGGAAGCGCAGCCTGATTCGTCTGACTCGGCGGTGTGTGAGTTACCAGTGTTACCAGTGTGTCAGCGTGTCAGCATGGTTCAGTGAGCAGAGAGCAGCGTACTTCAGTGAGTGAAGCTGCAGCTGACTACTGATATTGGACTGATAGAAAGACTGTGACTATCATTGATTAAACCTTAACGCAATGCTATCTAAATGTTAATCATCAGCAAACTATATAAAGGCACCTCAGTGAATGTGGCTGCAGCTGCAGCGGATTGCTGATAGAGGAGGATTGATAGAAGACTGTCACTGACCCAATGATATCTAAATGCTAGCCAAATGCTAACCATCAGTCAACTATAAAATTGCACTCCAGCGAGTGATGCTAAGTGCTGAAGCGGTTTGCTGATTGAAGACTGTCACTAACTAAATGTTAAATAAATACTAACTATCAGCTAATCATAAGCTAATTATATAGCAACTGCATGCAACTATAAGTAACTATAAGTTACTATAAATGATTACAATTATAGGCGATTGAGTTGTGATTAGCGTGTCAGGGTACAGCGCATTACAGTACACTATAGTGAGCGAGGCTGAAGCAGAGTGGATAGTGGACTGCCACTTTAAGTGATTACAAGGGGTGTGGGGTGTGTGGGGAATAGTGTGCCAGAATAGTGCGCGGGGAAGCGTGGCTTTCTTTTCCTGCCCCCTACCACCTTCCAGCTCAAGCTCACCTACCAGTTCATATTGCTCCCACAGTTCACTGGTTGTCACTACACATTAAATATTAAAGGTTGGGAGACCCTTGAGCAGGAGACATGAGATAAAGGAGAAGAAGGAGGAAAAATAAGGAAAACAGAGGACACCTTTCTATCTTCAGAGGTTCACCAACTGGTAACTATAGTCATAACTTTAAGGTCTGGAAAATGCTCCGGTAATTGACTGCAATAAGCGTATATCTATCTAAGATATGACTTTTCAACTGTAAATCTGCCATTTATTGCCACTCGACTGCCGATTCTTATTTTTATTAAAAACATTTTTAGAGGGGAAATAACAGCCCCACTACTTATCCGCTATTCAACTGTTGAGCTGCCTGAGGGGTCAATAGTGGAATAACTATTCAGAATTGAAAGTCCTTATAGTCGATCAATTGGCCGTGTCAAGGGTATTTGGGGGGTCCTCCGATAATTTTTTTTTTTTTTTTTTTTCTTCTTTGTGTGACTAACAGAATATAAGAAATGAGAGGTCGCCCAGTTAGGGGTGCTGTGGCCAACGCCCCCAAAATAAGTGCCAGCCCTGGCACTATAAAAAAAATACATGACACAAGACACTTCCAAAGACTGTCCTAGTGAAACATCTGGGGCAAAAAGCAGACTATCAATGGGCCAACAAAAAAATGGACAGAGAAGGTACTCTGAAACAGTGACAATCAGAGAGTCTGAGGAGGTTGTTGCGGATCCACACGGTGCCACCCATAAAGATTTACCTCCATCAAAAACAGAGCTATTAGAGATGTTTTCGCGACTAGAACTATCAATCTCACGAATGGAGCTCTCGTTAAAAAATGAGATATCGATTGTACACGATGACATGAGCCATTTATTGAGAAGAGTGGAAGAAACTGAAGAAAAACTGGATAGTCAAGCAGCTGAGGTGTCAGAGTTAAAAATGCAAATGAAGGAATTACAAATAGAACAAAGGAACTTGAGGTACCGAATGGAAGATCAAGAAAATCGGAACCGGAGGAAAAACTTGAGGATCCGTGGTTTACCCGACCTGGAAGGAGAAGACCTCCAAGTAAAACTTGATAAATTATTCGGCCACATTTTGGGTAAAATAGAAACGGAAAAAATCAAATTCGAAAGAATTCATCGGATTAGAAAACCGGCGGAATTGGCAGCGGGAATACCCAGAGACGTGATCGCAAGATTTCATAATTTCCAAGATAAAGAACAGATTTGGCAGCGTCTTAAAACCATTAGGCCGGTAACATTCAATGAGACTGAATTACAGATCTTTCCGGACCTTGCCACCGAGACCCTCTCTAGAAGGAGATTATTAAAACCACTACTCGAACATTTAAAAATACATGGTATCCAATATTCTTGGGGTTACCCAGCGTGTTTAATCGGGAAGAAGGAGGGCAGGTCCGCGACCTTAAGGTTCCCTGAAGAGATGACTAAGTTCTGTAAGAGACTGGACATCCCATTGATAGAGATACCTGGTTGGAATGAACCACAAGAGAAGATATCACCTATACCGGGTCATCAGACATGGAACCTTATCCCAGGAAATAAAAGAGGAAAATAATTAAGAAAAATATCCACACAAGATGAATAACAAAAAACGAAGATGATGAAGTGGGGGGCTGGGGGGGGTCGGGGGGGGGGCGGGGGGGGACCGGCTGGTGTGAACCCGGGGTGTTCCAGGGTCCTGGGGCTACTCATCCACCCCCAGCCTTTTGGTTGGGGGGAGGGCGGTGGCAGTTCGGATGTAGTCACACTCGCAGAGCTCAACCTCTGGGGCGAGAACCGTGGGCCGGGTGGAGTAGGTTGGCCACGGATCCAGGTGCCTATATAAGGCCGTAATGCCCCTATTGGTGGGGGAAGGGAGGGAGGGGGGAGGGTTAGGGTGAATGGAGGGGTCATAGTACAGAGTAAATGGGGGGAGGTGGGGGGGGGTGGGGGGAGAGGGGTTGGGGGGGAGTATCTCCGGTCATCAGTTTCAGAAATAAGCTGCCTGTTGTGGTTTTGCCTTGATGCTTATTGGAAATCCTGTCTATGCAAGATGACGAGTGACATGACTCAACTTATAGCAACCGAATACAATAATAACAATGTAACGGGAGTGGTCGGGGGGCGAGTGACTATCTAGTAGATATTATGGGAACCTTAAAAATACTCTCATATAATGTAAGGGGATTAAATTCCCCGTTAAAAAGGGGTAACATTTTAAGAGAAATTAAACATCTTAAAGCAGATATAGTACTCATACAAGAGACACATATCTCGCAGGAATCAAATCTTAAAATAAGCTCACCGGATTACCCATTATGGTACTACGGAGACTCGCTGGCAAAGGGGGTTGCCATAGGGTTTGCTAAGGAAGTTAGATTCGTCCTGGTAGAGAGAAAAGCAGATCCCGAGGGGCGGTATCTCCTACTTAGAGGAAAAATAAATGAAGTGGATTATTCTATTGCGAATATTTACTGTCCAAATAAGAACTCCATGAGATTTCTTAAGGGGGTCATCGAGATGTTTATGGACTTCAGGATAGGCAGGGTAGTTGTGGCGGGTGATATGAACCTCTGTCTGGATCTGGATCTCGATTGTACGTCCCGTGCACAGCGGACTGGAGATGCACAAAGAAAATTACTTAAAAAAAAATTACAACAACTCCAATTGATAGATGTTTGGAGAATACAGCATCCGAAAACACGTGATTACTCATTCTACTCCGCTGTACACGGGACGTACTCTAGGATCGATTTTTTTTTTAGTGGATCATAGCTCATTGGACGTAGTGACAAGTTCGGGAATAGGGATAACTACCCTGTCGGATCACGCGCCAGTTTCAATCAACTTAAAAATCGAGGGAGCTCCCAAAAGTAACACCAAATGGAGACTTAACGAGGATTTAATACAGGATGAAGAGGTTGTAGAAAGGATAAAACAGGAATTAGAATGGTATTTCAAGACAAACTGCTCCGAACACATGTCGGAATCTTTAGTTTGGGAGGCCCACAAGGCCTATATTAGGGGCATACTGATCGCAATAGGATCAGCGAAAAAAAAAGAAACTAAGAAGAAATATGATGAGTTATATAAAACTATCTTGGATCTTGAACAGACCCATAAACTAACAGGAGAGCTTGAAGCGGAGCGCACCGTCATTTTAAAAAGAGAGGAATTAAGAGATCTTATCGAATATGAAAATAGAGCGGCATCTTACAGACGTAAGAAAGAGAATTATCAATGGGGTGACTTGTCGGGTAAATACCTAGCAAAAGGGTTTCAAAACAAATTTAAGGGTAATTTTATAGAATGCATTCAAACAGGCAAAGGGAGTAAGGTATATACAACATCAGAGATTGCAAGAGTATTTCAAGAATACTATGGGAAGTTGTATTCGATATCGCAAGGGGACACCTCGGAAAAAATAAAAAGGAGAAGTGTTAATACAAAAATTTTTTTAAGTAACACATGTTTAAATAAAATACCAGATGACAAAATTAGTTTTTTAGAAGAACCTATAACGGAAATGGAAATTCGTAATAATTTAAAGGAGTCACCAAAGGGGAAAAGCCCAGGCCCCGATGGGCTAACAATTGCATATTACCAAAAGTTCAGTGACATTCTGATCCCCAGGATGTGCTCTTATATAAACGGTATTGGTTTAAACTGGGATATTCGTCAAGAGGCATTAGAAGCTGCAATTACAGTAATCCCTAAGATAGGTAAAGATCCCTCCTTATGTTCTAGTTTTAGACCCATCTCGCTATTAAATGCGGACGTAAAATTGTTCGCCAAAATCTTAGCAGGGAGATTGAAAACAATCATGAAAGATTTAGTACATACTGATCAAGTAGGCTTTGTCCCCGGGAGGGAAGGCAGGGACAATAGCATCAGAACACTTCTGTTGACACAGATAATAAAAGATAGTAAATCCCCAGGTCTACTCCTGTCTATAGACGCCGAAAAGGCTTTCGACAGGGTAGACTGGGGATTTCTATTGAACACATTGGAGTTTATCGGGATCGGTCCAAAAATGATGGGGTGGATAAGTGCCCTGTATAAACACCCAACGGCAAGAGTTAAGGTGAATGGGACATTGTCTGGGACATTTGAAATGTTCAATGGGACTAGACAGGGGTGCCCCCTGTCCCCCCTTTTATTTTATCTTTGGAACCATTGCTGGCCGGGATTAGAAATAACCCCGACATCAGGGGGATACAAACAAATGATGGGGAACATAAACTCGCAGCGTTCGCCGACGATATCTTATTATTTATAACGAATCCAACTATAACACTCCCGAATCTATTAAAAACCCTCAAATTGTATGGAGATGTAGCTAATTTCAAAATCAATCCTCTAAAATCAGAAATCCTTAATATTAGCGTGAATCCACAGGACGTACGGAGATACAAGCAAGAGTTTCCATTTATTTGGAAAGATACCGAGATAAAATATTTGGGAGTTAATATTACATCATCCCCTGACCTAATCTACCTACAGAATTATATACCATTATTAAATGATATTAAAAAAGATTTAAAGAGAATTGCATTGAGACAAAGATCCCTACTAGGGAGAATAAATTGTTTTAAAATGTTTACTCTCCCTAAAATATTATATATAATTCAAATGTTACCAATCGCACTACCGGGTGCTTACTTTAAAATACTAAAACAGTTATTAAATAGGTTTATATGGCGGAACAAAAAAATGCGCATAAGTATGGAGGTGTTAATTAGAGATAAGGAACATGGTGGTTTGGGGGTACCTGATATTTACACATATTATATGGCCATTCACATGGCACGGGTGGTTGATTGGGTCAGAGATAACAAAGAGAAAAGGTGGGTGAGATTAGAAAGTTGTTCAAATAAGTCACTGTTAGGAAAAGAGATTTGGATACCGCCACATTTTAGACAAATAAATCCGCACATGCACAAAATCACATTGGCATCCATGTCTACATGGGATAGGGCACATAAAAAACATAGATGGGGCTATAACTCCCCACTAATCCCTTTATTTGACACAAATTTTTTTGTACCAGGGAAAATGGACCTGTTTGGTAACTGGATTAAAAAACCAGATGCACAATTAAAAGACATATTAAAAGACGGCAAAATTCTTACCTACCAGGAACTAAAAAAAAAAAAAGAACTGTTTGAGTTGAATAGGTGGCGATACTTGCAGCTGACGCATTTTGTAGATTCCTTCCCCTCCCCCCTGAGGTCAGATAGATACTTGCTCCCTTTGGAGCGTTTGTGTTTAGCACCAAAGGGAAGGGGCGCGATCTCCGCAATTTATAAAATACTGATGGGATTGAAAGACTCCGGTTTCCCTCCTTATATTGATAAATGGAAAGAGGAACTGGGAACGGGTAAAACCGAGACAGAGGTCAGGAAAATATTAAAAAAGACGCATACGACTTCACTTAATTGTGCATTGATCGAAATGAACTTTAAGTGTTTAGCACGATGGTATATAACCCCGGCCATAGCACACCGTTATCAAGACGACACCTCCAAATATTGTTGGAGGGGCTGTCTTGAGGTGGGCACTATGTCACATATATGGTGGACCTGCCCAAAAATTAAAACATACTGGAATAATGTATTAATAATAATTGAGGAGATAACCGGAATTAAAATTCCTCCTGACCCATGGGTCTGCCTGTTTCATGGGACAGAAATGTCAACTAAACAGTACATGAGAACCTTACTTCCCCATGTACTAGATGCAGCAAAGAGTCTGATCCCCAAACAATGGAAGGACCCTATGAGCCCGACAGAGAAGAGCTGGTTTTGCAGAATTAATGATATATATTATGCTGAACAGCTCAGGTACATGGGAGAGGAGGGAGAAGGCGGATTTAAACGAAAATGGCAGGATTGGGTTAATTTTAAACTTGGACCAAGGTATATAGATAGGATGATATAGTGTAGGAAGGTGAACGGGCAAAGAGTGATTCAATAGGAGACAGAATTCCGGAGATAGGGGAGGGTGGGAGGGTGGGGATAAGGGTTGGGGGTGGCTTGAGGGAGGGGCGAGGGTTTGTTCGGCTAGGGGAAACTAATGTATCTATTTATGTATTTAAGTATTTTTTCCTTTTTCTCCTTTCGTATATTTATTGACACATATTTAAAAAAGCACTTTTGCAATAACAAAAAAAATAAAAAAAAATATTTTCCAACCATGATGCGAACTAAGGAGACTGCGAATTGAACGCAAATTGATTGAGTATCCTGATAGTTCTCTGAGGCGGAAAAAAAAAAAAAAAAAAAAAAAAAAGAAATTATTTTTTGAAATTAGGACGGCGCCATTGCCAGGAATTGCCGCTGATCAAATCGTACCAATGTGAACCAGGGCTTACAACCACTTTAAAAACAGCAGATGACAGTTCACAGAATGTCCTTCTTTAGTATAGAAATCCACCTCATGCCAAATGCTCCTTTTTCCTTAATCTTCCAGCTCCGATCAGCACATATATAAATATAACACGCTCGCCAGATTTATATGACCACTATCTCTGAGCAGATCATAAAGTGCTTGATGATTAAAGGGGTTAAATCACCTCCAGTAACCTCTTTTTTTCAACTCCCCCTCTGGTTAGGTCCTTATGCACTCAACCCTCCACGCAGTATAAAAAAATATAAATCACCATTGCGTAATATCTAAAAACTCACATGTAAACGCTTCCTACTTGAGGAAGTCCTTGTGATGAAAAGCATAGATAGTGGGTGTGGCATAGGACGCTTTGGAAGAAACACAGAAGTGAAGGGTTTATCTGTATTGGAGCCATTTTTTGCCTGTTTACATGTGGGTGCACTGGAGGTGATTTAACCCCTTAATCATCAAGCATTATATTATCTTCTTATATACAAGAGGTCATATAAATCATATATGTGAAGCATGGAGGAAAAATGTTAAGCAAAAGGGAACATTGGGTACGAGGTGGATTTTTGCACTAATGAAGGACCCTTTATTAAGTGCCATCTACTGTTAATACAATGTGTTCCTCGTTGAAATATTTAGGTTTTATACACTACTGGGTTTATTTTAGTAGATTAGATATTTGAGAAGATTGGTAGCATATTGGTATTTAAAATTATCACATGGTGCTGGTAAATTGTTTTTTATATTTTTATTCATCATGGAAGATAGAATTTAAAGCGGAGGTCCCACTTAAAAAATAAAAATAAAAGCCAGCAGCTACAAATACAGCAGCTGCTGACTTTTAACATATGGACACTTATCTGTTCATGGTGCCGGCGATGTCGGCAGCCGAGGCCGAGCAATCGCTCGGCTCTCGGCTGCCTCTGCCGCCATGCTCGGTAAGGGAATCAGGAAATTAAGCGTTGCGGCTTTACTTACCGGTTCCCTACTGCGCATGCGCGAGTGGCGCTGCACTTCTTTACTGTGCATCTCCCAGAAGACAGCGGGGGTGCAGAGTAGGTGCCAGAAGTGGCGTAGATCACCAAGGTGATCTATGCCAGGAAGTGGGAGCAAATGCCTGTTTTAGACAGGTATCTGCTCCCCCTCCCCCATGAAAGGTGCCAAATGTGACACTGGAGGGGGGAGGGTTCCAAAAAGTGGAAGTTCCATTTTTGGGTTGAACTCCACTTTAAGGAGCAGCTTACTAAGAGGTTGTTGTTGTTTTGGTGGATAGGGGCTAAGCATCCGACATATAAGCAAAAATGCAGTTATTTATATCACCAGAAATGCTAAAAGTGAGTTAATTAATTATAGATACTGTATATATGATATTACATACAACAAGTGATGACCAAGCTTTAGAGAAAATTGTCACAAACCCCAAAAATGTAACATAAGAAAAAACAAGTTGCATAAGAAGTGACCTTCAGTAAAAAAAAAACACAATATGTTGATACAGTCACCAGATCCAGAGATATAGGCAGCTGAAGGTAAATTCAAATCTTAACTTTCCCTGCAAAGACTGCATTTGTCCTTGTAGCCTCCCACCTGTATTGTGGGCAAACTAATATGATTGGAGGCCTTGAGACTCAGGAGTCCTAGATTGTAGGAACCAATCCTGACTATAGAGAAAAACAGATGCCTATATAGGGAAGTGAGCTGTGCAGCTTTTATAAAATTGATTATGCAACATATTTAAGCACGACAAACTATTTCACAATTTGTTATTGATTGTTCAATGCAAGCAATTAAAAAAAACTTTTTCCACATTTCAAAAAAATTGTTTCATTCATTTAGTTTACAATAAACCCAGGATATAATTTTCCTTTGAGTAGTTCCAGTGTCAGCAGTAGAAAATCCACTGCTGAAATACAGTATTTTTTTACTGCTAGCTTTTGTACTACCTGCCATTTCAGCCAAAAAGAGGCGTTAATCATTTTTATAAAAGTGATACTAGGCAAGAAGAAATTATATATATATATATATATATATATATATACACAAACACACACACATACACACACACACACACATAAATATATATATATTTTTTTTTTTTTTCAAATTTGAAATGTCTGCATGAAGTTTAGTGATGTCACATGAGAGAATAAAAACGCTTGAGGTCACTGAACTGTTTTACTTTCATGTAACAATACAGACTCTCTTTATCTGTCGCAGTAAGTCTAGACATCTTCTCACATAAACTTTATATGATGACTGTGGTCTGCCTCAGGGGACAATAATGTATAATAGCAGTTAAAGCAATTAAAAAAACAGAGCTTATATATATATATATATATATATATATATTAGAGATATAGATATCTATATATATGTGTATATATATATATATATATATATATATATATATATATATATATATGTGTATATCTATATCTATATATATATACACACATATATATATATATATATATATATATATATATATATATATATATATATATATATATATATATATATACACACACACATATATATATATATATATATATATACACACACACACACACACACAACAAAAGGTTTAGGCAGGTGCAAAGAAATGCTGTAAAGTAAGAATGCTTTCATAAATATATATTTTATTGTTTATTTTTATCAATTTACAAAATGCAAATATAAATCAAATCAATATTTGGTATGACTACCCTTTGGCTTCAAACCAGCATCGTTTTTTTTTTAGATAGACTTGCACACAGTTTTTAAAAGGTACTCACAAGTTCGGTTTTTCCAAACATTTTGACGAACTAACCACAGATCTATGGATGTAGGCTGCCTCAAATCCTTCTGTCTCTTCATGTAATCCCAGACAGACTCATAGCGATGTAGAGATCAGGGCTCTATGGGGGCCAAACCATCATTTCCAAAGCACTTTGTTCTTCTTTACACTGGAGATAGTTACCATTTTCTGTATGTTTGGGGTTGTTATCCTGCTGCAGAATAAGTCTGGGTCCAATCACGTGCCTCCCTGATGGTATGGCATGACGAATAAGTATCTTCTTGGATTTCATAGCATTGTGGACACCACTCACTGATCCTGACCATGTCTCCATTTGCAGAGCTCCATTTTGTCTGGTTTCCACCATCGCTATGGGTGAGGGCAATCCCCTCTGGGGTACTCATGGAATAGGGAGCGGAATATAGGGTGTGTCCAAGAAGGAATACACAGCACAGCAGGTGCAGACCATCCTGTAACAAAGTCCTTGTGGCAAAAGGCTGGGAAGACTTGTCTGAGTTCCTTAAACGGGCTCCAAGCAGAAGTGGCAGTAAAGTGTGCAACCTCTGGTGTGATGTAAAATCTGATTATCCACATTAAACTAAGCTGTAAGTGGTTGAGTTTTAGTGCCAAGTTTGTAAAGTGAATACATTCTAAACATAGTCCCGGTTTTTACTGTGACTGCTAGGGATACAGGGTGGCCCTGTCTTACCTGTTTACTTTGCTAGTCCAAAAATAGGGCCTAGGCTTTGTCTGTCACTATGGGCATAACGTTGTGGGGGTCTTCAGGGTCTGAGTTACATAGGAATGGACCACAGCCCTGGACCTTTATAACACCCTGTGGAAAACTACACACTATGCACAAATTTATGTGCTTAAGGCAACATTACAGGCCATCCCACAAGCACAGGGTTGTACCGATCCAGATGCACTGCTTCTTTTGAAGCAGTTGAATTACTGAAGAATCAGAAGATAAAACACTAAGGTAGTTAAGCTAGGACTGATTTCTCCATAAGGGAGATGAGGTCCATCACCTTAGGATACTAGTAAAAAAACTGAGAAATCACGGAGTGGGGTAGGTTTATAGGAGACATGCCCAGGTGGTGTGTCCTAGCAGTGTGTCCTCAAAAGCTTAATGATTCGTTTCTGTTTCTGTAAAGACATATATAGGGAGTGGGTTTGAGTAGTTTAGCAAAAGACAACTGGGCAATGTTGATGTTACTCAAAATTTCTGCATTCTGTCAGCCCACAACAGGACTTGAAAGTTAAAGTGAAGCTCCACCCAAAAGGGGAAGCTCCGCTTGTTTGCCTCCTCCTGCCCTCAGCTGGCACATTTGGCACCTTTTGGGCTGAGCGGGTAACTGGTTTTGACAGGTACCCGTTCCCACTTTCTGCAAAATCACCCGAAAGTTCAGCCCCTCTTCTCCTTCCCCCACCGTCAAGCCATTCTCACAGCACAGCATGGAACTGATCAGCGCGACTATCTAAAATAAACATCTGACTCTATGAGTAAGACTAGTAAAAGTGTAAATAACATGTGTAAATATCATAAGTGCATAAGTGCAAAAGTCCACACTAGTTCTTGATCCAAAAAGGTCAGTAAAACCAAAATTGTTCTAAATCCCAGGAACTCAATTGAGAAAAATATGTTCTTCTAGATCAGTGGTTCTCAACCTGGGGTCAGGACCCCCTCAGGGATCGAATGACGATTTGCCAGGGGTCACCTAATCCTGGGCTGTTCCTGAAGTCCATGCTGCTCTCCCAGCCTTTTCACGGCTGCCCAGCAGGGCTTTACCTGGGGCCTGCAGCCACCCACTTAGCCTCTTTGCAGCCACCAATTCAGTTCATGTCATGGCTGGGAGACAGAGACTAGAGGTCCGCTGACTATTGAGGAATGTGAAGTGGGAGGGGCTGGAGTCGCGCTGATTATTATTTGTTTATATCCAGTTTTCTTGTGCACATGTACATTTGTAGATTTAGCAGCGATTTCCATTAATTTTTCATTTTATATTTTCACACACCCTACGCACGTGGTAGCGTGAAAGATTCATTCAACTTTATTTATCACAGCAGGGAACCGGCTGTGAAGCCACAAGACTTCACTGCCGATTTCCCTTATATGAAATGGCAGAGGCAGCACCCGAAAGATATTTGAAAAATCGACTGGGGTGAAGACACTGCTGGATTTGTGGACAGGTAAATTTCCTAACATTAAAAATCAGCAGCTACAGTATTTGCTGCTGACTTTTACATTTTTCTGAAGGAGCCTGAAGCTCCACTTTAAAGCGGAGTTCCACCCAAAAGCCACAAGTGGAGATGGCAGTGGCAACACCCGACAGCCAATAGAAAGATCAGCTCAGGTGAGAACAGCACTGGATCCCTGGACAGGTAAGTGTCCTAATATTAAAAGTCAGTAGCTACAGTACTGAGTTTTCATTTCTTTCTGAAGGAGCCTTAAGATCCTCTTTAATTTAAATGGCCAGCAATTAATAACATCAGGAAAGAAGATTCAGGCAATGCACAATGTACTATATCTCTGATAAAAAATAAAAATTACAAAGTATTTTGAATGCACGCTATCAATTGATTTACATTGTACTGGTCATGAAACTGATTAGCAACAGGTTCAGCATAATGCTATCTGTAACATAAATCCTGCAGTGGGATTTTACATCAAAACCAGCTATGTCAGTAAATGACAGACTAGACAGCAGATGGAACCTAGTCCAAGTACATGACAGAACATATTTTCTTTTTTTTTTTATCATTTAAAGTTTATTTTATTGAGTTAAAAAAGTTGTTTCCATCGTACAAAGTACATACACATACAAAACAATACTTTACAAAACATCCATAATTGTTTATCCCAGCCCGCCCCCTCCCTAGATCTGATATTTCTGCCTTCTTATATTATTTCAGGCCTAGTCCATTTCTGTCATAGCTACTACATAATTCTCTTGTTTGTTTAAACGCAATCCATTTCTTCCAGGTTAATCTATATCTTTACTCCGTTCCCTGGTCCCTGCTGCACAAGTACTCCATTTTAGAGATGTAATCCACTCTCTGTATCTATTCTTTTATTGAGCCATTTTTTTGGAATCAAGGCTTTTGCAGCATTAAGCAGGGAAGGAAGTTTCTTTATATTGTTTTCTTGTTTTATTGGTCCTGTGAAACAGCACATTCCAGGTGTTTTGTTGGATCCTTTTCCCTATTATCTCCTCAACGTAATCTCATATGCTGTACCAATACTCTTATTTTCGGACACTCCCACCAAATGTGTATTGTTGTTCCCCTCGGTTTACATTGTCTCCAACACTGGGAAGAGCTATTTGGCTGAAATTGATTAATTCTCTCCGGAGTCAGGTGCCATCTTACCATACATTTATAATTAGCTTCTATCGTAGTAATATCAGTTGCGTAGTTATAGACTGCTTCTATCATTTGTCTTTCATCCAACTTTATTTCTAGTTCTTGCTCCCATTTTTCTGTAAAGGGTAAGGCCCCGCTTCCTTCCAGTTCTGTTAGTATATCATACATTTGAGAAGTTCCATGCTTCATAGGCGTTTTAAGATTGCAAAGTTTTTCGATTGTGTTCAGTGTTTTCTCATCTCTAATTGGTTGGGGTATTGTGCTGACTAAATGTTTAAGTTGCAAAAACTCCCATTCATTTACCCGTTGCCACCCATGTGCTGTTATTAAGTCTACTCTAGTCCTTATTTTTTCTTGTTTTACAATATCTTTTAATTGTGCTTCCCCCATTTGCCTTCCCATCCGTGTCCCATTACCTGGAATAAAGAAACTTGTTTCTGTCAACGAAATGAGAGGAGAATTATATTTCCACTTCTCCTGTCGATATAATTTATCCCAGACTTTAAAACTTTAAAAACAATTTTAGTTAAATTGTGCATATCAGTGCCGAGTGTTCTGTTTTTTGGTGGGATCCAAATTATTTTTCCCTAGTGGTGTCGTGTAGAGTGTATTTTCCATTTTTGCCCATCTCTGTTTATGTCTGCCCATTCTAATAATCTTGCCATTAGTATCGCAGTATGATATCTTTTAATGTCGGGGACCGTCAACCCACCTTTCTAATTTTTCCTAGATAGGAGCACATTACTTACTCTGGCTTCTTTATTCTGCCAAATATATTTCAAAATTATTGTTTTTACAACAAAAGATTGGGGTATCTCTATTGGGAGCATTTGAAAATGTATATAGGATTTTTGGTAAAATCAAAGGGCCAGATCCATAAAAGAGATACGCCGTCGTATCTCTGAGATACGACTGTCGTATCTATGCGCCTGATTCATAGAATCAGGTTACGCATAGATCTCCCTAAGATCCGACAGTGACTTACACCGTCGGATCTTAGGCTGCAATTCTAGGCCGGCCGCTAGGTGGCGATTCCATTGCGGTCGGCGTAGAAAATGCAAATGACTAGTTACGCCGATTCACGAACGTACGCTTTGCCCGTCGCTGTAAATTTACGTCGTTTCCGTAGAGATACGCGGCGTAAAACTAAACCTGCCCTCTAGGTGGTCTAGCCAATGTTAAGTATGGCCGTCGTTCCCGCGTCGAAATTCGAAATTTCACGTCGTTTGCGTAAGTCGTCCGTGAATGGCGCTGGACGCCATTTACGTTAACGTCGAAACCAATGACGTCCTTGCAAAATCATTTAGCACAATGCACGTCGGGAAATTTTAGGGACGGAGCATGCGCAGTACGTTCGGCGCGGGAACGCGCCTAATTTAAAAGGACTTGCCCGTAAAACTTGCGGCAGTGTAACGTAAATGTAATACGTTACGCCGCGGCAGAGTAAGCCGATTCTACCTGAATCTGGCCCACAATTTTTAGCAAGTTTATCCTTCCTATCCAAGAAATCTGTCTCCTCGATAGATTTTTTATGTCTTCTTTCACTTCATTCAATAATGGGATGAAATTGGCACAATATATTTTTTCTAACGTAGGGGATAATTTAATTCCCAAGTAGGTCAATGCCTCTGTCTCCCAGGAGAACAGGAATTTCTGTTGTAATGCTATTGCCTCTTTCTTCTCTATTCCTAGGTTTAATATTACAGTTTTGGTAGGGTTTATCTTAAAGTTTGTAAGCTCGCCATACTCTTAATTTCTTTTATTATATTTGGTAATGAAAACCTAGGCTTGGTTATGTATAGAATTATGTCGTCTGCATACAGGGCCACCTTGTGCACCTTATCTCCCCCTCCTATATCCACATTTTTCCTTATTTTTTCCATGCCATGCTATTTTACAGTGCGACTGAACTAAGCAGCCACCATGTTCTCACATAAACAACAGAGTGCGATTCCACAACAAAATCTGCACATCAGTAAAGTCCTAGCCCCAGATCTTAGTATAAACTTTGTTACATTCAGATCAGTTAAAAAATGTATTTGAAATAGGTAAAAGATGAATACAAAATAATTTATTTGGCAAACAATGCCACAAAAACATGTGGAAATTGAATTTTAGGCCGTTTTCATGGGACAATCATTTTATCTTGTAAGATGATATGCAAGATGAAATGCTCTATTACACAGCGCTTTTTATCTGGAAATATTGTGTATATATCATTAGACACTATCACTTCAATGTTTTTTTAAATCTATTCTGAAAAGAAGATTGTTTGTGGAATAAAAAGTCTTGAAAGCAGTTTTGATTTAGGAGCAGCATATAAAATGCAAATCCAAAGATTCCTGCACTATGGACTTAAAAGGGTGTGTTAAAGTACACACATTTCAGTTATTAATAAGTTAAACCACTAAGAAGCTCCAGTGGTAAGATCTCACCATAAGCAATCCTCTGTCAACTTAGGTCACAGAGACTCCACTTGTTCTATTGCAACAAAAGAAGTTTCAGCGCACTTTCTTGCACTCCTTTAACCACTTGCCGACCAGCCGCAGCCATTATACGGCGGCAGGTTGGCTCATTCCTGTGAATCGCTATACTGGTACATCGGCTCCCTTAACCACTTGCTTACTGGGCACATTAAACCCCCTTCCTGCCCAGGCGATATTATAGCTTTCGGCACTGTCATGCTTTGAATGACAATTGTGCAGTCGCGCGACGTGGCTCCCAAACAAAATTGACGTCCTTTTCTTCCACAAATAGAGCTTTATTTTGGTGGTATTTGATCACCTGTGCGGTTTTTATTTTTTGCGCTATAAACAAAAATAGAGCGTCAATTTTGAGAAAAACACAATATTTTTTACTTTTTGCTATAATAAATATCCTAGCTACAGTACTGAGTTTTAATTTCTTTCTGAAGGAGCCTGGAGCTCCTCTTTAATTTAAATGGCCAGCAATTAATAACATCAGGAAAGAAGATTCAGGGAATGCACAATGTACTATATCTCTGATAAATAAATAAATAAAAAAAAAAGTATTTTGAATGCACACTATCAATTGATTTACATTGTACTGGTCATGAAACTGATTAGCAACAGGTTCAGCATAATGCTATCTGTAACATAAATCCTGCAGTGGGATTTTACATCAAAACCGGCTATGTCAGTAAATGACAGACTAGACAGCAGATGGAACCTAGTCCAAGTACATGACAGAACATATATTTTCTTTTATTTTTATATATATATATATATATATATATATATATATATATATATATATATATATATATATATATATATATATATATATATATATATATATATATATATATATATATATATATATATATAATTTAAAGTTTATTTTATTGAGTTAAAAAAGTTGTTTTCACCGTACAAAGTACATATACATACAAAACAATACTTTACAAAACATCCAGAATTTTTTATCCCAGCCCGCCCCTCCCTAGATCTGATATTTCTGCCTTCTTATGTTATTTCAGGCCTAGTCCATTTTTGTCATAGCTACTACATAATTCTGTTTGTTTAAACGCGATCCATTTCTTCCAGGTTAATCTATATGTTTCCTCCGTTCCCTGGTCCCTGCTGCACAAGTACTCCATTTTAGAGATGTACAGTAGGTGAACCGACTAATAAAATATTTTAATACCCTGTGTGGTTTATTTGTGTTTTTACCACTTTTCTTGCAGGTGAATGGGTAGGGGTACGATGTACCCCATACTCATTCACTTAGGGTGGGGGGCCGGTATCTGGGGGCCCCCTTATTAAAGGGGGCTCCCAGATTCCGATAAGCCTCCCGCCCGCATACCCCGACAACCAACGGCCAGGGTTGTCGGGAAGGGGCCCTGTCCTCATCAACATGGGGACAGGGTGCTCTGAGGTGGGGGGGCCGCAGTGCGCCCCCCTGCCCCAGAGCACCCAACCCCCCCATGTTGAGGGCATGCAGCCTGGTACGGCTCAGGAGGGGGGGGGGCGCTCGCTCGTCCCCACTCCCTTCCTGGCTGGCCGGGTAGCGTGCTTTGGATACGGGTCTGGTATGGATTGTAGGGGGACCCCTACGCCGTTTTTTTCGGCGTAGGGGGGCTCTCCTTGCAACCCATAACAGACCTAAGGGCCCGGTATGCTCCTGAGGGGGGGACCCATGCCGGATTTTTATTTAAAATCCGGCGGGGACTTCCCCCTCAGGATTCATAACAAACGCCGCACACGTGTAGAATTGGCGGGAATCCAAGTCGGATCTCCCGTCGCTTCTATGACGCTCTTGCTGGGATGTGCTGTCACTATTCCAGTGAGTGCGAGATCTCGGCACCAAGTCGCCGAGTATCAGCGCGACGCTGTCGTGCTAAAAACACAATATCACAAACACCTACTGTAATCCACTCTCTGTATCCATTCTTTTATAGTTGGCTTTTGCAGCATTGAGCAGGGAAGGAACCAAAGTTTCTTTATATTGTTTTCTTGTTTTATTGGTCTTGGTCTTGTTTTATTTATTTTTTTGGTGGTATTTGATCACCTGTGCGGTTTTTATTTTTTGCGCTATAAACAAAAATAGAGCGTAAATTTTGAGAAAAACACAATATTTTTTACTTTTTGCTATAATAAATATCCCATTAAAAAAAAAATAAGCGAATAGTGATTGGTTTGTGCAAACGTTATAATGCCTACAAAATAGGGGATAGAATTATTACTTTTTTTTTTTTATAGTTTTTTTTCTACTAGTAATGGCGGCGACTGCGATATTACGGCGGACACATCGGACACTTTTGACACATTTTTGGGACCATTCGCATTTATACAGCGAACAGTGCTATAAAAATGCACTGATTACTGTATAAATGTGACTGGCAGGGAAGGGGTTAACACTAGGACGGGGTTAAATATGTTCCCTGCTAGGTGATTCTTACTGTAGGGGGAGCGGACTGACTGGGGGATGTGACCGATGGTTGTCCCTATGTACAAGGGACACACCATTGGTCTCCTCTCCCTAACAGGACGTGGATCTCTGTGTTTACACACAGAGATCCACGTCCCTGGCTTTGTGACTGTAGATCGCGTGCGGCTGGCTGACATCGTGGCCGACAGGCACGTTTTTTTCCAAAAATTTCCAACATGCCCGATTACTCAAATTTGATGGCACCACGAAAATTGTTCATTGCTGCAGCCCACAAATGGTGCGAAATTTGAAAGAAAACTCTTAGGCCTCGTACACACGATAGGATAGCCAGAGGACAACGGTCTGAAGGATTAACATATGAGGCTGACTGATGGTCCGTCGTGCGTACACACCATCAGTTAAAAAAACGATTGCGGTGAGGTAAAACACAACGGCGTGCTGAAAAAAACGAAGTTCAATGCTTCCAAGCATGCATCGACTTGATTCTGAGCATGCGTGGGTTTTTAACCAATGCTTTTGCATACTAACGATCGGTTTTGACCCATCGGTTACCAGTCCATAGGTTACATTTTAAAGCAAGTTCTCATTTTTTTTAACCTAAGGTTAAATAACCTATGGGGCCTACACATAATCGGTTTGGACTGATGAAAACGGTCCTTCAGTTATAATTTTCGTAAGAAAATTATTTCGGAATTCGACCAATGTATGGCCTACTTAAAGCGTTTGTTAAGCGTCTGTTCCCTTAAATCATGTTATACAGCATAGTGCTTGTGCTGTGTCATTTGTCCCCTGTAACACCTGTAATATCTGTCTGATCCTGCCTGGCTATACCCTACCCCCTGTACGCTGACTCTGATATATCAGGGCTGCTGAGGCCTAACACCGTGGTCAGTCACAGCCTGCTTTCTGTCTTCTGTGTCCTCTCCTCCATCCTCCCCCTTCTCCTCTCCCCCTTCCCTCTCTGACTGTCTGTTAGTATCAGCGGCCACCCCCCTTGTTCCTGCTGCTTTCATATTTAATATGTAAAGCTCCCCTCTGTACTATAACAATACTGTGCCTGTGTTATATAATAAACATGCTTATCAGTACCAATAACAGAGTCTTCCTGTGATCATGTGACTCCTTGGCTCTGTCTCTCCTCCCCGGGTTATGTCAGCGGCAGTGCTTGGCCCTGTCCGCTGGAACTGTCAGCCGCCGGGCAGAGGAGAGGAGGCACCTGAGCACATGTTATTGATACAGATAAGCATATTTATTATATAACAGACACAGGGGAACTTATTGCTCCAATACAGAGGAGATGGGAGCATTTTATAGAAGTGGCGTTACAACCACTTTAAGAGGTGGGAAGGGGCAGGACCAGGTGCTTGTCCCATCTAATCCAGAAAGTTTCTATGTATCAGCACACCCAAGCATTGACAACAAAAATATTTAACTGAAGATTACATGAAGTGCAGGCACATGGAGGGGTCTGCCTATGTAATAGCAGCAGTATAGTGGAACAAAATATTCAATTTCTGGTTTACTTTAAAGAGAACCTGTGAGGAAAGACAAAGCCATGCAGCAATTCCTGACCCTAGGTTCAGAAATGTTAGTCATGCATACCATCTGCTTTCGCTGCTTAGCAAATTAACAAAAACGTACACGATCAAAATTTCTGGAAACTAAGGTCTGGTACACACGATAGGTTAACCAGAGGACAATGGTCTGATGGACCGTTTTCATTGGTCAAAACCGATCGTGTGTGGGCCCCATAGGTTATTTAACCATCGGTTAAAAAAAAGCCAACTTGCTTTAAATTTAACCGATGGATTGCTAACCGATAGGTCAAAACCGATCGTTAGTAGGCACGACCATCGTTTAAAAATCCAGGCATGCTCAGAATCAAGTCGACGCATCCTTGGAAGCATTGTACTTAATTTTTTTCAGCACGTCGTTGTGTTTTACGTCACCGCGTTCTGACACGATCGGTTATTTAACCGATGGTGTGTGGGCGCGACGGACCATCAGTCAGCTTCATTGGTTAACCGATGACAACGGTCCTTCAGACCGTTCTCATCGGATGGACTGATCGTGTGTACAAGGCTTTACAGTAAAAAAACCTTTAAAGGGTCAAACTCGAAGCCACAGGATCAGCATGGGAGCCAAACAGATAATTATTTTCTCTTGGATTGGAAATTGGAATGGAAGAACATATTTTTCAAAGTAAGCTATAATGTAACAGTCAAACAGAGAGTGATATGGTAATGGCAACAGCAAGTGGTAAGAGTCAGGAACCCAGCTGTAGTGTAGTCTCTTCACCAAGATAAGTCATGAAACTGACAGGTCTCTTGTCCATCAAGAATACAAAAAGGTAATAACAGCCAGCTCAAATAACCATTTCAATAAGCACATCTGTGTCTAAAATAGAGATTTAACATTATTTATGTATCCAGTTACAGGAACACAGAGTAACTGCAAAGCTTGATTCAGTAATACCACCTGCTGGACAAAGCTGACAGTCCCAAATACGTTCCAGTGCCAATGCACAGACAGTAATCCCTAAAGTTTGTGATAGAGTCAATTGTTTACATATTTCCAGCGATCACTGTAAAAATGATCACATTACTTCATGTCTTAATGGAAAATATTCAAAATACTTTCCACCTGTGATCTATCAACCTGAGCCAAGCAAGATCATATAGCAGTTATTTGTGCATGGACTTGGGCCAAGTAGCTACTGCTTATTTTCAGCTATAGCTATACTGTCACGTACCTGGACTTGTAGAGTCTGATGCAGGGTAGCCTCTCTTACGACTCTGGTTCGCGAGCCACTGGATATGAGACAGCGGGCTTGGAGCACAGAGGGGTAGGAGTGCCGGGTGGTGAAGTGTAGAAGCAGGTGGGCGAATTCCTCTGGCAAGAAGATGCTGAACGCTCAGCGGAGGAAGGGTCAGCGACCCGCACAGAAGCTGCGACTACAGCGGCACAAGTTTAGTACAGTTCAGGTATACCGGGAAAGCAGGGTCAGACAAGCCGGGTCATAACAGGTGATCGTGCAGAAAGATGGCTGAAGAATAGTCGGTAAACAAGCAGGTGGATCTGGCAGCAGTGAAGTCAAGCAGGCGGATGGTCAAACGGAGCCGGGTCAGGATAGGAGAGATGAGAGGAGTCAGACAAGCCGGGTTCTGTGTTCAAATCAGGTTTCAGGTAGAGTGGTCAAACAAGCCGGGTTCAGTGTTCAAATCAGGTTTCAGATAGCAAACAGGTCTCAGATAGTATCCACGTCAGAACTGCAGATCAGGCAGCAAAGACCCTGTGCTGCTGAAGTGTTTAAATAGGGCAGCCTGCTGTTAATCACTGAACTCAGTCTGCACCGTTAACCCTTAAGTGGCAGATCCATGACATATACACTTAAATGTTATTTTCTACTATCTGGCAAAAATAATGCCAATAATTTCAAAAGGCCTGTGAAAAACTTTAAAACTTCAAAAACAAACCTAATAAACTGTAAAAAAAAAATACGGGTTTTGCAATAAAGTTAATACAGTATCTCACAAAAGTGAGTACACCCCTCACATTTTTGTAAATATTTTATTATACCTTTTCATGTGATAACACTGAAGAAATGACACATTGCTACAATGTAAAGTAGTGAGTGTACAGCTTTTATAACAGTGTCAATTTTCTGTCCCCTCAAAATAACTCAACACACAGCCATTAATGTCTAAACCGCTGGAAACATAGTGAGTACACCCCTAAGTGAAATTGTCCAAAAGTATCAATATTTTGTGTGGCCACCATTATTTTCCAGCACTGCCTTAACCCTCTTGGGCATGGAGTTCACCAGAGCTTCACAGGTTGCCACTGGAGTCCTCCTCCACTCCTCCAAGACGACATCACAGAGCTGGTGGATGTGGAGACCTTGTGCTCTTCCACCTTTTGTTTGAGGATGCCGGACAGACACTCAATAGGGTTTAGGTCTGGAGACATGCTTGGCCAGTTAATCACCTTTACCTTCAGCTTCTTTAGCAAGGCAGTGGTCGTCTTGGAGGTGCGTTTGGGGTCATTATGTTGGAATATTGCCCTGTGGCCCAGTCTCCGAAGGGAGGGGATCATGCTCTGCTTCAGTATGTCACAGGTAATGTTGGCATTCATGGTTCCCGCAAGGAACTCTAGCTCTCCCAGGACTCATGCAGCCCCAGACCATGACACTCCCACCACCATGCTTGACTGTAGGCAAAACATACTTGTCTTTGTACGTTGTACTTTGTACTGCCACACACGCTTGACACCATCTGAACTAAATAAGTTTATCTTGGTCTCATCAGACCCCAGGGCATGGTTCCATTAATCCATGTTCGTAGTCTGCTTGTCTTCAGCAAACTGTTTGCAGGCTTTCTTGTGCATCATCTTTAGAAGAGGCTACCTTCTGGGACAACAGCCATGCAGACCAATTTGATGCAGTGTGTGGCGTATGGTCTGAGCACTGACAGGCTGACCAGCCCCCCACCCCTTCAACCTCTGCAGCAATCCTGGCAGCACTCATATGTATATTTCCCAAAGACAACCTCTGGATATGACTTGGAGCACATGCACATGCTTTTAAATTGTATCCGATTTGTGTTTTCTGTAAAGGGTGGAGCCAATCATCTCTCAAGTAGCTGCCCTGGAAGGCTCAGATTCAAGATCGGTGGATCCTGGATGGTGATGATCCATGACAGAGTAGCTGATGAGGATTCTTGCTTAAGGCTTATTAATTTTAGGCTTCTGGTGAGTTTAACCCCCTGGGGGAGTGTTTATCACGAGGTCAGGGCCTCTGTTGATGGAAGGTGCACTTTAGGACATTTGTTGATACTCACCTGTGATACTCTGAACTGGTCACATCACCCCACTACGTTCAAGACCTATCAGTGGTTTTGACCACGGGTCCATCATTATTATTTTAATTTTAGCGCTGTTTTGTGTAATTTAATGATTCAGGACATTGAATTGTTTTACCTCCATTTTCAAATTTTTTCATTTTTTAAACAGCTGCTTAGTGTTTTAAAGTATATTGCAAATTATATTTTATTTCTTTTTATCGATGTGTATGCTGTTAAGGGAGCTGCTGGATTGATCTGGTGCTGAGTGGGTGTTTTGCCGGCCATTCGTACACCCCTTGTTTTATATATATATATATATATATATATATATATATATATATATATATATATATATATATATATATATATATATAGTTATATATATATAGTTATATATATATATATATATAGTTATATATATATAGTTATATATATATATATATATAGTTATATATATATAGTTATATGTGGTAAAAGTCATTTTTTCACTTGCTAAATATCCAATGTAGTATGTTACCAGTTCCGGGGTACATGGAGTAGCCAATTACAAAGGGCTATATTAAACAGGGGTGCTCCGACGGGTCATTCACCGACCACAGTCAAAGGCCCATTCAATTATAAGAGCTAGAGCAGCCTGCTCTGTAAGTAGCACATATGGCTACAGCCAAGGATCAATTCGTTATTTAAATTGAGCCATCCATCAAGTCAAAGTGCTCAGTGTGCACAGTCCATCCCCTAAATAACGGCAACTAACATAAACATATGTGGTATAGCTGCGATCGCCAGGAGCAGGAGAATTAATTTTAGGTTGTTCTTTGGTGGAAGGTTATGGTAGTAGCAAGAAATATACAGCTGAAATAAAAAAATGCGGTATAATCCACCTAGTAGTTGTGATGATATGTACAGTTAAGGCCCCTTTCACACTACCGCGACTTCAAAGTCGGACGATTTTGCCGCAATTTCGCAGTCACAATTTTTTATGATTTCAGGGAATACCTGTGTAATGAGCATCAAAGTAGTGCAGGGACTACTTTGAAGTCGTACTAATACGAATGGTAGTCATTGGAAATCATCGTAGGACAAGTCATACAAGTGTGAAAGGGGCCTTAATAACACAATTTCAAAGTTGTAAAATTGTGTTTAGGCATTAACATTTGTTTTACCATCAAGTGTGAAGCGTTTAACCACTTCAGCTCCGGAAGATTTACCCCCCTTCACGACCAGGCCATAGTGCGTTATTTTAGCCAACAATTGCGCTGTCGTGAAACACTGTACCTATATAAAATGTCCTTTTTTGCCCACAAATGGGTCTTTTTTATTTTTTGCGCTATAAACAAAAAAAAAAAAAAATGTTATTTATTTTTTTACTTCGTACTATAAAACACACCAGATAAAAAATTTAAAACATAGAATTTCTTTATCAATTTAGGCAAATATGTATTCTGCTACATATTTTTGGTAATAAAATACCAATAAGTATATATTGCTTGGTTTGCGCAAAAGTTATAGCGTTTTTTTTTTTACTAGTAATGGCGACAGTCAGTGACTTATAACGAGACTGTGATATTGCGGTGGACAAATCAGACACTGACACTTTTTGGGTACCAGTTGTCCTTCCAGTGTCATCTCATGTGTAAATATATAGAGCCATACATACAGGCTACAACTGTTATGTTCCTCTGTTTATTTTTTAAAAAAACAAGCTGTGTACATTTTAAAATGTTGTTGTAAGTTTACATTTTTATTGTGTATCTCAAGCATTTGTACGGTACCCTAAAAGTATATTATAGCCTCAACTTTATACACTTTATGCATATTCATTAGGACGCAAGTACCATTTTATGGTTTATTCTCATTGGCACTCCTCTAAACTATCAATGCCAATGGTATACAAGTCCACTTGTTCTGATAAGCGTGTTGGCTATACATTTGGTGGTGGATCACTGTCCAACTGTTGATCTTTGGAGGTCTTACTTGTACATGTTGACATTCACCTTGTATTTTTTCTTGGACTCATGTTATATAAAATAGTTGTCATGGTGAAATACTGTATTTGCTGGCGTATAAGACTACCTTTTACACAAAAAAAAAAATGGCCAAAAATCAGGGGTCGTCTTATACGCCGGGTCAGCTGCTCGGATGCCTGCTGGATGTGCAGTAATACTGTATGTAGCTTCGGCTACATACAGTATATACCGGTTAGCCAATCCCAGTGAGCATTGTATTCAAATGAATATAGAGCCTGCTCGGATTGGAGTAACAACCTCTGCCAATCTGAGCAGGCTATATACAGAAGCCTGCTCGGATTGGCTTTGAGAGTCAAAGAGGCGTGGGCTGATGATGGTACAGCCTCTGCCAATCCAAGCAGGCTTTGTATTCATTAATAGAATACATCGCTCGCTGTGATTGGCTCCAGCAAGAAGGAAGAAGAATATGGCTCCAGAAGGAAGAAATATGAAGCGTCAGAAGCCTAGGAAGGGGGCCGTCTTATACGGTGAGTACAGGCAAAATATCTTAAAAAACTGTCAAATTAGGGGGTCGTCATATACGCCCGGTCGCCTTATACACCGGCAAATATGGTAATCTCAGGACTATTTCAATTTGTGTTTTGACACTAAAGTATTTGATTGTTGTTGGTGCTCACTCACCTCATCTAATATTTTTCACTATTAACATATGTTTGAATGAATAAACAATTTATGTGTGTATTTCATATTGCAACTTTTAGCACCACACCATGGTTTATATAATTGAAATTGCACTATTTATGTCAAGTGAAGTGTCAGCTGTTAATTTTTCACGCTCTCAGCAGAGTTTTTTCTATTTTCCCTCTGGTTTTCCAACATGACTGTTTGACACAAACCTGTTGTTATACTGGCTTCTGTTGAACAGACAGCTGTACATATGGATTGAAAATCTGGTGGACCCAACGCAGCTGGTGAATGCGACCATGATATCAACAAGTCGAGACAACTGAGAGATGCCCTATGACTGACACACTTGTGGGATGGAGTTCTTTTTACATGCGAATACCTACCTACAATTGTGAGTGCACTAGATCAGCTATATGAGGCTACTGTGGAGGAGTCCTTTGGAGGCTGGTTTTAACTTATCCTGTATATGACCTCTTTAACACTGAGGTCCATCCACGGAGTTGAGGGCCTGAAGAACACTGTGGTGTAGGAAGTGGTAAATTGGTGCAAGAAAATACTGGATGCAGTGCCAACACATGTGCACAACTCATTTGGGGATTTTATTCTTTAAGGCCCAGATTCACATAGAACTGCGGCGGCATAACGTATCGTAGATACGTTACACCGCCGCAAGTTTTCATCGCAAGTGCCTGATTCACCAAGCACTTGCATGAAAACTTACGCTGGCGGCCTCCGGCGTAAGCCCGCGTAATTCAAAGGGGTGTGTGCCATTTAAATTAGGCGCGCTCCCGCGCCGGACCTACTGCACATGCTCCGTTTTGAAATTCCCGCCGTGCTTTGCGGCTTTGCGCGAAGTGACGTCATTTTTTCGAACGGCGACGTGCGTAGCGTACTTTCGTATTCCCGGACGTCTTACGCAAGAACAAAAAAAATTAAATTTCGACGCGGGAACGACGGCCATACTTTCTACAGCACATACGTGTGCTGTGTAAAGTTAGGGCAGCTAAAACGACGACTAACTTTGCGACTGGAAACTAGACTAGCAGCGACGTAGCGAACGCGAAAAACCGTTGTAGATCGCCGTAACTACTAATTTGCATACCCGATGCTGGTTTACGACGCAAACTCCCCCAGCGGCGGCCGAGGTATTGCATCCTAAGATCCGACAGTGTAATTCAATTACACCTGTCGGATCTTAGGGCTAACTATGCGTAACTAATTCTATGAATCAGTCGCATAGTTAGGAAGACCCTAAAACAGAGATACGACGGCGTATCAGGAGATACGCCGTCGTATCTCTTTTGTGAATCTGGGCCTAAGTGCTTTTGAGGACTTTGGGACCTTCTGAATTTAGATAAACAAATTCCCTAGATGGTTCTGCAATAGATATAATTTTGAGTCTTTATATATTTTTGTATATATTTGTTTCACAATAAGAATTGTGTGGTATAAGAATCTGGTTCACGTAGTATGAGTTGATTCACATCTTTTACATAGTTGATACATTTGTTTCACTATTGTTGGTGCTTGCATAACAGTATTAGCTAAATGAATTAAATGAGATCCTACCAATTCTTATGAAAAGTGTTTTTTTCCCCCAAAAGGTGTACTGGTGACTGTAATATGTACATTCTGAAAACAAACAGCTCTCAGTGGAGACATTCTTTAGAATTAAGATATACAGGCAGACCAAGCCTGTGCTATACCTGCTGATCTAGCCTGATGGTTTGATTTAACCACTTGCCGTCGGCGCGCCGTCGAAATACGTCCACAAGGTGGCTCTGCTGGGCGAGAGGACGTAATATGACGTCCTCTCTCCCAGCCGCCACACGCGACTCCCGTGCGTGTGCCTGGCGGGCGCGATCGCCGCCGGGCACACGCGATCGCTCGGTACAGAGCGGGGACCGGGAGCTGTGTGTGTAAACACACAGCTCCCGGTCCTGTCAGCAGGGGAAATGCTGATCTTCGGTTCATACAATGTATGAACCGAGGATCAGTGTTTCCCCTAGTGAGGCCACCCCCCCCCCCCCCCCACAGTAAGAACACACCCAGGCATACTTAACCCCTTCCCCGCCCCCTAGTGTTAACCCCTTCACTGCCAGTGGCATTTTTATAGTAATCCAATGCATTTTTATAGCACTGATCGCTATAAAAATGCCAATGGTCCCAAAAATGTGTCAAAAGTGTCCGAAGTGTCCGCCATAATGTCGCAGTACCGAAAAAAAAAAACGCTGATCGCCGCCATTACTAGTAAAAAAAATATAATAAAAATGACATAAAACTACCCCCTATTTTGTAAACGCTATAACTTTTGCGCAAACCAATCAATAAACGCTTATTGCGATTTTTTTTTACGAAAAATATGTAGAAGAAAACGTATCGGCCTAAACTGAGGAAAAAAAATGTTTTTTTATATATTTTTGGGGGATATTTATTATAGCAAAATCTAAAAAATATTCATTTTTTTCAAAATTGTCGCTCTATTTTTGTTTATAGCGCAAAAACTAAAAACCGCAGAGGTGATCAAATACCACCAAAAGAAAGCTCTATTTGTGGGAAAAAAAGGACGCCAATTTTGTTTGGGAGCCACGTCGCACGACCGCGCAATTGTCTGTTAAAGCGACAGAGTCCCGAATCGCAAAAAGTACTCTGGTCTTTGGGCAGCAATATGGTCCGGGGGGTAAGTGGTTAAAGTGGTTCTAAAGGCTGAAGGTGGCATGGCTTGGGAGCGAGCTTGCTCAAATGCCCCATAGCAAGAGGCTCGCTTTTGGGGGCACTCAGTAGAGGGAAGGAGCAGACAGCACCAGCAGTAGGCCCATAAAAAAAAAAAAAAAAAAAAAGAATTGGGGCTGCTCTGTGCAAACCAATCGCACAGAGCAGGTAAGTATAACATGTTTTATTTTATTTTATTATATTTGTACCTATAGAATCACTTTAGCATCTGTACGCTACTTGAAAATGATATGCACACTAACTAGCACAAATGATGCACTATAATAAAACGTAAGACTTTATCTTTATAATGTAATTGGAAAGTCTCACCCACAACACTCATCTGTTTTCATTATCAGGCAACAGAAGACTGAATCAAATTTTAAAAACTAAATGTAATGTCAAGGATAGATACAATTAATTATTTTCTAAATGAATAAGAAGTATGATGAGTAATACACTAAATGTTTAACGCAGCTCATATTTCATCATTTGACGTCATTGAAGAAAATCTTGAAGCAACACTCTTCCTTACTCTCAATTTAAAAGAATTCTTACATTATTGTTGTCTAGAACATATGTATTCCTTGGATGCTGCGCCCACTGAGATACAACCAGCTGCTCTCCCACAGGGAGCATTGGTCTGGGTATCTAATAAGATGCTGGGCAAAGGCTGCTAAGCATTAGCTTGAAACACTAATACTGAATATGAAAAATTAATAGTTTGTTTGCACCCTCACTTCATAGAAACAATAAAAACTAATAGCCAGATTCAGGTAGCCGGGCGCATCTTTGAGGCGGCGTAGTGTATCGTATTTACGCTACACCGCCGTAAGTCAGAGAGGCAAGTACTGTATTCACAAAGCACTTGCCTCCTAAGTTACGGCGGCGTAGTGTAAATGGGGCCAGCGTAAGCGCGCCTAATTCAAATGAGGTGGCGTGTTTTATGTAAATGATTGGTGACCCGACGTGATTGACGTTTTTTACGAACGGCGTATGCGCCGTCCGTGTACATATCCCAGTGTGCATTGCTCCAAAGTACGCCGCAAGGACGTATTGGTTTCGACGTGAACGTAAATTACATCAAGCCCCATTCACGGACGACTTATGCAAACGACGTACAAATTTCAACGCGGGAACGACGGCCATACTTAACATTGACTAGGCCAGCTATTTGTTCGACTAACTTTACGCCTGAAAAAGCCGTACGTAAACGACATAAAAAAAATGCGAGGTCCTTCACTCCCTACATAGAGTTTATGCAACTGTCGTTGAGGAGCGAAGGAGAACACTATAGAGCAGTGGTCCCCAACCTTTTTAGCACCGAGGACCAGCGTTGTGGCATAAAATCGGGCCAAGGCCGGGGGGGTTTTGTTTGTTATGTAGCTTTTCGCAGGCAATTTGTCGGGGAAATGGTTGGTGTTAGTGCTTCAATCATCACAGGACAATGGCTGATATGGTGTTGGGATGATTGAAGTGCAATATTTCTGTCATTGCATTGCAATATAAAATTAAATAGTTCAAACTCACTATAATGCAGAATCTGCCACCAGATGCGGTTTGTCACTTGCTACGTCACCTGCCACCAGATGTGGATTGCCATGTTACCTGCCACCAGATGTGGATTGCCACAACACCTGCCACCAGGTGTGGATTGCCACAACGCCTGACACCAGATGTGGATTTGCGCTTGCCACGTCGCCTGCCACCAGGTGTGGATTGCCACGCCGCCTGCCACCAGGTGCGAATTGCCACGTTACCTGCCACCAGGTGTGGATTGCCACGTCACCTGCCACCAGGTGTGGATTGCCACGTCACCTGCCACCAGGTGTGGATTACTACTTGCCATGTCACCTGCCACCAGGTGTGGATTACCACTTGCAATGTCACCTGCCACCAGGTGTGGATTGCTACTTGCCATGTCACCTGCCACCAGGTGTGGATTGCTACTTGCCATGTCACCTGCCACCAGGTGTGGATTGCCACATCACCTGATGTGGTTTGCCACCTGCCACTAGATTTTTTTTGTCACCTGCCATGGTGGCAGCACAGGCCAGTGAGAGAGAACAGCGGTAATGTGGGGTGGGCGGCGAGAGAAGATCTCATCTCTCTGCTCCCGCGCCTCGCCGCAGTGTAGCAGCCCCCTGTGTGGGCAGAAGTGCTGTGATCCGGACGGGTGGTGAGAGATGTCATCTCTCTGCTTGCCCGCCGCCGCACCTCACACAGTGCAGCCTTCCGCGGCCCGGCTGCTAATAGGCCACGGACCGGGGGTTGGGGAACCCTGTTAAAGAGTATCATTTGAATAATCCATATTGAATAAAAATCAGACTTTGCTTTTAATTTTTGGCTCAGCAGAACATTTTAATAAAAAAATGGAAATGCCATGGCATGGCCAAAAATAATGGGACCTTTAAACTAATATTTTGTTGTACAACCTTTAGAGAACATCACTGCAAACAAGAGACTTCTGTACCTTCCAACAAGTAGCCTGATCCACTTTTCTTGAGCAGACAGTTCAAACCTGTTTCAGGTTTGAAGGATTCTCTAGACATGGAGGTTTTCTTTGGCTTTTTGTCTACCATGAACACTCATCTTCTGTTCAATCTGGTGTCAATATTCCTCTTGCAGCCATACTCAGAGGCTGGCTACACTCCCATGGACCCTAAACTTCCTAAAAATAGTCACAGGAACATCAAGCTGCTTAGAGATGGTCTTATAGCCTTTACCTTTAATTGGCGGTCTACAAATTTCGTTCTGATCTCCTACCTAGGACAACTCTCTTTAGTTTCTCTGGTCAATGCTCATTGTGGCACACACAATGATACCAAACAGCAGACTGACTACTCCTCTACTTAAATAGGCTAACTGCCTCAGCAGCTGATGATGTCAGTTCACATCCAATCTCTTTAAAGCTTGACAAAGCACATTGCAGCCCAGCCTAGGCCTGCTCCTCTCTAACATTTCACCCAATAGACGTTTAATCACAACCATATTGTACTTCGAATATGGATGTGGGCAGAGTCTCTCTTAGCAGGAAGTTCTTGGCACTACCATATATTATAAACTTTAAAAAGTTATGAACGCCTTAGGGGGCGGGAAGGACTGAGATCATGTGACCACTGTAATTAGTTGTCACATGATTGGGAGCCAATTCCGAGCCTTGGTGGGGGATCGACAGCTTGGTCTCTGTGCGCACTCTCAGCACAGAAACATTGGTCGCCCAGTGATGCACATGTGCAGCATGTGGGCATTAAAACACCATTTTGCTGCAACACATATACTATATTTCCAAAAGTATTGGGACGCCTGCTATTAAACACACATAGGGGCAGATCCTCGTACAGCGGCGCATTTATGCGCTGGGCGTAGCGTATCCAAGATACACTACGCCGCCGTAACTTAAATATTTTTTTTCAAATCCTGAAAGAATCCACGCCGTAAGTTACGGCGGCGTAGTGTGTCTTTGCCAGCGTAATGGCGCCTAATTCAAATGGATGTAATGGGGGCGTGTTTTATGTAAATACATTGTGACCCGACGTAAACAGCGTTTTTTTTTTTAACTGCGCCGTCAGTGGGGGTATCCCAGTGCGCATGCTCGAATTTAAACCAAAACCAGACAATGCTTACGACGGTGACGTCATTCTACGCAAATTCCTATTCGCGAACAACTTACGCAAACGACGTAAAAAATTCAAAATTGTACGCGGGAACGACGGCTATACTTAACATTGAGTACGCCGCATAACAACGGCTTTATCTATACGCCGGAAAAGGCCGAACGAAAACGGCGTAAAAAAAATGCGCCGGCTGGACGTACGTTTGTGGATTGCCGTAAATAGCTAATTTGCATACTCAACGCAGATTTTGACGGAAACGCCACCTAGCGGCCGCCGAAAAATTGCATCTAAGATCCGACGGCGTACTAAGACGTACGCCTGTCGGATCGATCCCAGATGCCGTCGTATCTTGTTTTGTGGATACAAAACAAAGATACGACGCTGGAAATTTAAATGCTTTTGTGGATCTGCCCCATAATCTTTAAAGCAAGGTCCATAAAAAGACATGGATGAATGAATTTGGGGTGGAGGAACATGACTGGCCTGCACAGAGTCCTAACCTCACCCTGATAGAACACCTTTGGGATGAATTAGAGCAGAGATCGCGAGCCAGGCTTTCTCGTCCTCATCAGTGCCTGACCTCACAAATGTGTTTCTGGAACCATACAGACGTAAGACTGGGATGTCATTAAAGATCATGTGCGTGTATTAGCAGGCGTCCCAATACTTTTGGTAATATAGTGTATATATTTGCAATAGGCAACCATATTGGTTTATTGCACAGGCTTGCTTCCTACCTAACAACGCTTCACAGTGACTGTACTTTACCAGTTTACACATAAAATCTATACATTGGACCACAAATCCCAGCGGTCCTGCAGCATAGACGATATTACATTCCCTGCTATACAAATAGCCAAAGGAGGAAGAATTTATAAATCAATGTAAAAATAAAAATAGGAAAAAAATGTGTGAGGCCCCGTACACACGACAGAGGAACTCGACGTGCTTGGCACGTCGAGTTCCTCGTCGAGTTTTGGGATGAAGCCGCCGAGGAGCTCGGCGGGCCGGCTTCTCCCATAGAAGAACGAGGACAACGAGAAAATAGAGAACATGTTCTCTATTTTCTCGTCGAGTTCCTCGGCGGCTCCATCGAGCCAAAACTGTACAGACGACAGAGATTCTCGGCAGAATCCGGGTTTTGACCGAGTTTCTCGGCGAATTCTGCCGAGAATCTCTGTCGTGTGTACGAGGCCTAACACTGTTAATGTCACATAAAAACGGACTTTCAAGTTAATATTACAATGGTGCATTAAAATACATAGGGAGGAGGGGGATGGGGAAGTCTGCATTTAGAAATCACAGAATTGGCCAAATATAATCCAGGTGTGTGTTTCCCCCCTAGGAATTGAACATGGCGAATTTGTGAGGATGTGGTGCAGCTTGGAAAACATATTGATGTAACCTAAAATTTGGAATGGCAAGGTCAGGCAGGAGTTTACGCTAGTATTAAAATGTCAAACAGCAGCTGTATGTTCAAGGGGATTTTTTTTTTCCCTTACCGTATTTACTCTCTTTCAATACATAAACATACAGTGCAGATTTTATATTGTATTTTATTTATATATATTTATTTATTAGAGCTGCACGATTAATCGTCAAGAATCGCTATCGCGATTCTTTACCGTTGCAATCTTGACAAAGTATTTCCTGATCTTTTGTATGCAGAGAATTCTCTGTTCTGAAAAAATCCGGGCAGTCTGCCAAGTATCACAACATTCTTTATAAGTGGAACGTTAAGTCTAAACATGGTAACAATTTGTCTTTTACATCAAAGGAATAGACTTCTGTATGTAAATTAGGAAAGTTTAACCACTTAAACACTTTGGCCCAGATTCTGAAAGGACTTACGACGGCGCAGCGCCATGTACGCCGCCGTAAATCCTAATCCGACCCATCGTATCTATGCGTCCGATTCTTAGAATCAGTTATGCATAGATATCCATTAGATCCGACAGGCGTAAGTCTCTTACGCCGTCGGATCTTAACTGCATTTTTTTTTTGCCCGCTAGGTGCCGCTTCCGTCGAATTCCGCGTAGAGTATGCAAATTAGCTAGATACGCAAATTCCCGAACGTACGCGCGGCCGACGCAGTAAAGTTACGACGTTTACGTTAGGCTTTTCCCGGCGGAAAGTTGCCCCTGGGTCTATGAGGCGCAGCCAATGTTAAGTATGGCCGTCGTTCCCGCGTCGAAATTTGAAAAAGTTACTTTGTTTGCGTAAGTCGTCCGTGAATGGGGCTGGACGTAATTTACGTTCACGCCGAAACCAATGACGTCCTTGCGGCGTACTTTTGAGCAATGCACACTGGGAAATTCCACGGACGGCGCATGCGTCGTTCCGCAAAAACGTCAATCACGTCGGGTCACAGTAGTTTTACAAAAAACACGCCCCGTGATCCAAATTTGAATTAGGCGGGCGATTTACGCTACGCCGCCGCAACTTACGGAGCAAGTGCTTTGAGAAAACAGCACTTGCCCGTGTAAGTTGCGGAGGCGTAATGTAAATCAGATACGTTACGCCCCGCACAATTTTACGCGGCTCTACGTGAATCCGGGCCTAAACCTTTTTCTGACATTTGCCTTCAAGTTAAAATATTTTTTTTTTCTACAAAATTACTTAGAATTACTTTTTGTAGAGACCCTATAGAATTAAATGGTGGTTGTTGCAATATTTTATGTCACACTGTATTCACGCAGAGGTCTTTCAAATGCAATTTTTTTGAAAAAATTACTTTAACGAATTAAAAAAAAAAAAAAAAAAACTAACCAGTAAAGTTAGTCCAAATGTTTTTTGTATAATGTGAAAGATTTTACGCTGCGAGAATTGTGATCTTTATTCTAGCAAAAAAATCGTGATCTTTATTCTAAGCAAAAAAATTGTGATTCTCATTTTGGCAATAATCGTGCACCTCTAAGGCCCCGTACACATGACCGGATCTATCCGCTGAAACTGGTCCGTCGGACAGATCCAGTCGTGTGTAGGCCCGAGCGGACAATTGTCCGGCGGATCGGACAGTTTCCAGCGGACAAAAATTGCTTAGCCTGCTAACAAATCTGTCCGCTAGAAACCTGTCCGTCGGACGTGTTCGGTCGTCTGTACAGACTCACTGGACACGTCCGACCGACCGCCATCCCTTGCATGCGTCGTACTGATTCGACGCATGCGTGGAAGCATTGAACTTCCAGGGCCGCCCACGTCGCCGCGGCGACGGCGCGGCCATGTCCCCGCGTATTGTTTACGCGCGGATTTCTGTCTGATGGTGTGTACAACCATCAGACAGAAATCTCCGGGCGGACATGTCCGCTGAAAACGGTCCGGTGGACCGTTTTCAGCGGATTGTCCATCCGTGTGTACCGACCGAACATGTTTGCTGAAACTGGTCCGCGGACCAGTTTCCGCGGACATGTTCGGTCGTCTGTACGGCCGACCGGACTTCCGGCCGAGCGGACAGGTTTTCAGCGGACGAATGTTTCTTAGCATGCATGGAAGTATTGACCTTCCAGGGTCGCGATCGTCGCGGCGACGACACCGCGTTCGCTGTCCGCAGGAAATTTGGTCTGATGGTGTGTACAGCCGGCAGCGGACATGTCCGATGAAAACGGTCCGCGGACCGTTTTCATCGGACATGTCCCGTCGTGTGTACGAGGCCTAACACATTATATACCGGTATATACACACACACACTTATACACACTGTATGAGAGAGAGAGAGAGAGAGAGAGAGAGAGAGAATAAAACAGTCTACATGGCTAAGGTTTCAGCACTGAAAAGGATGATGTATAACTATAGAAATGCGATCCGAGTACCGAAGTCACTGATATTCTTTCTTACATAACATTAGACT